>NC_066891.1:29970846-30270846 GCF_022985175.1 Labeo rohita | reverse complement strand
GTTTTTGTTTGTTTGTTTGTTTTAAGAGAAAAAAAAAAAAAAAAAAAAAAAACAGTCACTCTTTATTTTCCAGTTTTCATTGTTAACTAACTTTTAACTTCAACGTCTGCCTCAATAAACTCCTAATTAGTGCTTATTATTAGTAAATAGTTGTTAAGTTTAGGTATGAGGTAGGTTAAAAGATGTATAATATGGTCATGCAGAACATGTGATTAATAAGTACTAATAAACAGCATCTATACCAGTAATATGCATGGTAATAAGCAACTGTTTAATAGTGAGAACTGATCCCTAAACTAAAGTGTTACCAAAAAAGTTGCTAAACTTTGTTAGTCACAGAGCCTATTTCCTGCAATAGTACAAAAACGAATGGAAAAATACTACTGTAGTCATGAAATCTAAACACAAGCGTTTACAGAAGACACATTTGAGATGCACATTACAACCAGATGTAAAAGATTTGTAAATGACGGCCATGGATCATCTGATGTGTATTGTGCTAAAAAGTGACAATAAGTTTCTCAAAACGGCAAGCTTTGATCTGGGGCGTTTTCCACTTCCAGTTCCAATGAATATTCGCAAACGTCATTGCAAAAGTGTGTGGTTGGAACAATAGCTCTCAACTTGTGGTCAGAAGCATAGTTTCTTGTTAGTTTGACATTGAAATGAATCATTCTCTTGAATACAACAAGCACGTATCATTTTGGGAAACAATAGTAACTAGCTAGTAAATTTCTCAAACGATGCATTGCACTATGGCAGTTAAGAAGCAAGTTACATTGTTGTATGGGAAATACAGCCTTGAATAGTTTATCTTACTCAATATCTGCAAGGCAGTTTGCCTATGCTTTAAGACACAAAGAGTCATTTTTACTAAACAAGGCAAATTAGTGTAAGACTGCAATCCTATGGAAAATTAGCAGATTAGAGAAGTTCACTTCCAGAACAAAATTTACAGATAATGTACTCACCCCCTTGTCATCACATCTGTTCATGTCTTTTTTTTTTTTTTTTCAGTCTATAAGAAATTATAATTATATTTAAAAATTATAAAATTATAATTTATAATTATATCAAACTTGACTTCAATGATTTGAGATTAAAACGTATTTAAATTGCATTTTTTCAATGAAAATAACCAATCGTTATGCTAGATAAGACCCTTCTTCCTCGGCTGGGGTCATTTGCAATCGCATTTAAACTGCATTTTGGAAGTTCAAACTTGGGGCACCATATCAGTCCATTATATGGAGAAAAATCCTGAAATGTTTTCCTCAAAAAACACAATTTCTTTATGACTGAAGAAAGAAAGACATAAACATCTTGGATGACAAGATGTAAATTGTTGTTCTGGAAGTGAACTTCTCCTTTAAGAGCCTAAGGGTGTAAACTTTTGGATTAGGGATGTAGAATATGGTCATGTAGAATAGGTGCTTTATAAATAATAATAAACAGCCAATATGTTAATAATAGGCATGCTAATAAGTAACTAGTTAACAGTGAGAATTGTTCCCTATACTGAAGTGTTACTGTACATTTTTTCTTATTTTGCCTAAATACTATATATATATATATATATATATATATATATTAGCACTGCCCTTCAGAAGCTACAGAAGATACTTAACTCGCTTCTTAACTACTATAGTGTTATGCATCGTTTGAGAAATTTACTAGCTACAGTTATGGCCAAAATTATCGGCCCCCTTGCAGTTCTGTCAGAAAATGCAACACTTCTCTCAGAAAATAGTTCAAATTGCAAATGTTTTGGTATTCACGTGCATTCACTGTTTTTGTTTGCACTGCAAAAACAGAGAAGAAAAGTCAAACTTGATCAAATTTAAAATTTGAGAAAAAATAATGAAAAATTACAACAAAGGATTGTTCAAATGGTGGATAAAGGACCCTGATTAACTACCAAACAAATTCAGTGTCAGCTCACACTATCTGTCGCCATCTGAATGAAAAGGGATGTTATGGTAGGAGACTCAGAAAGACACCACTGCTGACACAAAGGCATAAAAAAGGTCATGGGTCTTCCAGCAGGACAATGACCTGAAACACACTTCAGAAAGCACTCAGAAATGGTTACAATCAAAGTGCTAGAGTGTTCTGAAATGGCCAGCAATGAGTCCAGATCTGAATCTATGAATCTAGAACACATGTGGAGAAATCTTAAAACAGCAGTTGGGAGAAGGCATCCTTCAAATCTGAATGACCTGGATCAGTTTGCAAAAGATGAGTGGTCCAAGAAACTGGTTACAGGAAGCGATTGACTTTTTTCAAAGGGGGTGCTACCAAATATTAAGTTAAGGGTGCCAATAATTTTGTCCAGTGCTTTTTCTTGGTTCTGTGTGGAATTGTATCAGATTTTACTTTTCTTCCCTCTTTTTTTTTTTTTTTTTTTTTTTTGTTGTTGTTCTAATGCAAACAACATAAATAAATAAATAAACATATGAGTACCAAAACATTTGCAACTGCAACAGTTTTCTTAGACAAGTGTTGCATTTTCGAACAGAATTGCAAGGGTGCCAATACTTTTAGTCAGGACTGTTTATACAATTGTTTCCCAAAACGATGCTAACTTTGTTGCAGATCTATTGTTTAAACTACATCGGTGGAACAATGTGGAACTGTAGTTAATGGCATTACTCAAGTGTTGAAGATTATTGCTGTAAATAATGACTATGGTATCTGAGAACTGTGCTTCACTGTTTTGTTCTCTGTTATTTTGTTATTTAGTTCTCTGTTATGGATTTTTTTTATTGAATCACAAGTTTCTTACATTATTCTTACATCAACTATTATTTTCTCTTGTGGACTATATGTAAATGTCTTCTAAAGGTCAGTACAAAATAAAAATTAACATGCATTTTGCATTATCCCTATTATTTTGGTAAAATAATCAACATATTGCAGATTCTGCAAGGTGTATGTTTTGAACTTAACTGTAAATGCTCTCTTCTCACAAATTTTGTGTTGGAAAAGAAAACAAAAGAAAAAAAAAATGGCCCTTGCCTTTTTAATCGCTAATTTTTTACTGTGTGTCTTTACTCAACTTGACAGTAGTTTTTTTAACACCAAAAAAATGGTTTGCACTGATGCAAGTTGTCAGTAAATCTAGCCCATAGTCATGAATATACAGTAAGCTGCAACAGCAATCAAATCTTTAAAAGCTGTCAGTCAGATTGTTAAATGGCTATTTCTTGGCCAGAATAAGCTGCAATGTGGTCCAGACTTTATGCTGATAGTCAAAAATCTGGCTCCACGAGACTAGCAAGCATAGACTCTCCTAGAGTTCCAGTATCACTTTCTATCAACAGCACTTATACTGTGTGTGCTGGATTGAGGAATTAGACACTCGGTGTACAAGAGAGCTCAGGGTCACATGAGGACAGAGTATCAGAGCTTGACCTGTCTGTTCTGTTTATCTTTCATTCCCTAGCTCATTCAGTTCAGAAACAGAGAGGAGCAAGCGTGCAGATAGCTACCTCGCAAACACAGAGACAGAGCCCGAGGCGCGCAAAAAGTTCTCCCGCCGTCCCGCTCGCCCACCCCTCAGCAGATGGCTTAAATTACAGCAGAAGCTGTAACGAGATTCCTGCACGATTAATACGCAGAGCAGTTTGGGATTTCAATACGAGGGATTGGAGCTAATGCGATTATCAAGAGAGGAGCAGGGGGAGAGGAGACGATGAAAAACAGGTTTGGAGGAGAGATGAACGCAGGCGAATGGGGTGAGAGGAAGAGACACTGGTGCGTTCCAAGCATCATGTCATCTTTCGTTACCGAGAGCTGTTATTAGCCATTTGTTATTGTTTTGCCAGCTGTCCCAAATGCCAGCGGCTGTGCACCAGATACACAAGTGGGCTCCGGACTCTTTGGGAGCTGCGAACAGCAAGCGTACCCACATTTCTCTCTGTAAGTGAGCGTAAGGATGCGTTATTTGCTCGGCCTACTGTGTGAACTTGAAGTGACAGTCATTAAGTGTAATTGGAGAAGAGTTCTCCGCAGAGAACTATTAAAACTGGTTAGCTTGATGACTCCAGGGCTTGAAGTCTTTGCCAACAGGAAGTAAAGCCCTGCTGATGTTCCCTCTAAAAATCAGTTGATAGAGAAGGTGGCAACAGTCATAGTCAAGGATGTCAAGCAGTTTTCAACACTGATTATAAGAAATGTTTCTAAGCAGCAAATTTAGAATATTGGAATGATTTCTGAAGCATCATGTGACACTGAAGACTAGAGTAATGATGCTGAAAATGTAGCTTTGCATCACAGGAAGAAATTACATTTTACAATATATTACAATAGAAAAAAATAATAATTTTAAATGATAGTAATATTACTGTTTTTACTGTAATTTTGTTCAAATAAACGCATAAGAGACATCTTTAAAAAACATTTAAGATACACACTATAAATACTATGCTTTAAGAATAAAATGTAATAAATGAATCAAAAAAGACAATAAATAAATTTATAATGTCACAATCCTGCAAAAGAATAAATAAATAACTAAATAAATAAAATGCATTGTTTTTGCTATAAAATTTGAATTGTTGCATGGAAATTTTGTCAGAATTATGGAATACATAATACTGTGTACAAACTATTCATTTTAATTGAATTTCCAAAATAAAAAATCTGTACTTTTTTGTAAGGGTATACAAGGTTAACTATTATTAATTGCATTTCCATGCAATATGAGTGACATGAAATCATTAAATATAGGTCTGTACAATGTCTCTTTTTAGGATAGTAATCAATCATTTACGCTATCACTGATTGTCCTGTGCCTTTTAAACTGATTTCTCAAGTTTGCTTGTAAATGTCACTTAATTTGTGGCTGGAGGTGACAGATATGGAAACTCTCCAAGTTCTGGGAGAAATATCAAAGGTCAGCGGCTTAAAAGGGACAATAAAATCTGAGATCCATTGTGTTTAGTGCTAAAAAGCTGAATTTAAAGTCTCAAACATGTGAGCGTGACTCAGCAAGTGTGTGTATGTGAGAGCATTTGCATAGCAGAGGCCCCATTGGGTCATTGTGCCTTCTTCCTGTTTATATGAGCATGTCTTGGGGTCAAAGCCAAAAGTGACCAAAGGTAACAAAGAAACAAGAAAAGAGACAACAAAAGAGGAGAAAAACAAGAACACATTTTTTTTTTTTCCAGAGCCCGTACACATAAACAAACACTTTTCACATGTGCTGAAAGAGAGTTTGTCAGTGTTTCCGTGTATCTTTCTAGTGCTAAAAATCAGGGAGAAAGACAGTCGAGCTCTTTCTCTGTTTCTCTCGTGATCCTCAGAAGAGCGTTTGGAGATCACCCCTGGCGGATCCTGCTGGGCTTTAACCAACAACATCTATTTGATCAAGTCTAGGCACGATTGCTCCGACAGCTCCCTGTGCTCGAGGTCCCTGCCGGCAAATGACTTTTTAATGTAACTGACAATAGATGTTGTAGTTGTACAGAGAAAGATAGGTAGACAGAGCGAGTGCGAGAGAGAAGAGGCAGAGGCCGAGAGCGCTTGTCTGGAGTTAAAATAAAGAGTTATTGAGAGGGTAGTGATATAGATCACAGTAAACACACTTTTAGAGCCACATGCTGACAGAAACAAACACTCTAGTGGGAACATACAAACACTCATGCATGCCGAAAGAGCCCATATGCTGGCCACGTACAAACGCTCAGGTGGACAATTAGAGAAAACAGGAGAAAAATAAAGCCAGGGGAAATTTGTACTGAATCAGGAAGAGCAAAGCTCTTTCCCCATTGAGGAAAACAGCACCTGTGCCATTCTGTGAGGGGGTGACAGTTTTTTATGGTCAAAAAAGCCTGATTTGCACACCGCCTGTGTGACCTCCAAGCCTTGACCTTTGGTGACCTCTGAGCAGTCAGGTGCAAGGTAATGACCCAAGGAAAGTTGATGAGGGCGGGAAACTTCATTTATTCACTTTCTCTTTCTGTCTGTGACTACAGTACAAAGTTACTGTGAGTGTATGTATAATAGTGATAAATTATCATGATTTATTATTTTAAAGAGTTCTGTTTGAATAAATTACCTATCAAACCAACATGTAGTTTAGAATGTATCTTTAGTATTATCCATATGGGTTACACTTTATTTTATTGTGTCCTTGTTACAGTATAATGACACAAATAAGCACTTTAACAATATGTACTTACTATAGATTGAGGGTTAGAGTTAGGTTTAGTGTTAGTTTATTGTTATTATGAATGATTTACTGTTGTGCAACAAAGACACATTAATTAGTAACATTAATTAATTTGTTAACATTAAGTAATGTCAACATCAGCTCATTGGTAAAACATGATGTCATCATCCAGCTCAGTTCAGTTCAAATTTACCCGCAAAACCTACACTGTAAAAAACAAACAAAAACAAACAAACAAACAAACAAACAAACAAAAAGCTGTGGTTGCCTTTTACTGTAAAGTAGCAGTAGCAACATTTTAGGTTTTATGAATTTAAATTCTATTTACATAAAAAAAAAAAAAAAAAAAAAAGTATTTCCTTACTGATACATGGTTAATATGCCGTCCTACTGAAGTGCCTTTATAATACACTGATAACCACCAAAAGCAGGTGGAGATGAGAAACCTTGGGAGAAACCAGGCTCAGTTCCATGTTGCAGCAAAATCGGATTGTGCAGAGGATTCATCAGGTTCCCGTGGGCTTGTGCCAATGGACATCTAGGTGACAAGGTCTTCACTGACATTCAGGGCTGTGCAGGTCGTCTCTAGGTGCTGATCCACCATCTGGGCTGGATACGGATTAGATCCGGGTGGCTACGGTGAACTCGGAATAAGAACGAAACTGACTAATATTAGCGTAGATGCCATTCTTCTTACGATGCAACGAGTACATCAGGTGTTATGGGAAGTGTTGCCGGTTCCAAATGACCTAATTAATGCAGCCTAATAATCCTTTAATGGATTTAAATATTATAAATGTGTTAGTGTGTTATGTGTAAGCTAGGTTAAAGAGATGGGTCTTTAATCTAGATTTAAACTGACAGAGTGTGTCAGGCTCCCAAACAATGTAGATTGTTCCAGAGTTTGAGTGCTAAATAAGAAAATAATCTGCCGCCCGCAGTTGATTTTGATATCTTAGGTATTATCAGATGGCTAGAGTTTTGAGAACACAGCAGACGTGAGGGACTATAATGTGACAAGAGCTCGCTGAAGTACTGAGGAGCTAAACCATTTAGGGCTTTATAAGTAATTATAAGTGATTTTAAATTATATACGATGTTACGATGTGAGCTTACATATAAGTCACTGTCAAGATGTTGCTGTCAATCTATGTGTTTCACTTTGCTCAATAAAAAAAAAAAAAAAAAAAAAATCAATCAATATAAATTAATTAATTAATTAATTAAAATAAAATAAAATAAAATAAAATATATTCGATATTTATTAGGGAGCCAGTGCAGTGTTGACAGAACTGGGCTAATATGGTTATACTTTCTGATTCTAGTAAGAACTCTAGGTCATAGGTCATAATTTCTATATACTTTTGAGATGGAAAAACATGGATTTGCAAATGCTAGAAATGTGGCTTTCGAAGGAAATATTGCTATTAAACAGCACACCTAGGTTCCTAACTGATGACAAAGAATTGACAGAGCAGCCATCAAGTATTAGACACTGTTTTAGGTTATTACATGCAGCGGTTTTAGGGGTGATTATTGACACCTGTTTTCTCAAAATTCAGCAGTAAGAAATTACTCATCATCCAGTTTTGTAAATCATCTATGCATTCTGTTGTTTTTTTGTTTGTTTGTTTGTTTGTTTGTTTGTTTGTTTTTTTTTTTGTGTTTTTTTTTCAAATTGGTATGTTTCGCCAGGCAGCGAAGAAATATAGCTGAGTATCATCAGCATGACAGTGAATGCTAACACCATGTTTTCCAAGGGCAACATTTAAAGTGTGAAAAGTAACGGTCCCAGTACTGAGGCTTGAGGTACTCCACACTGCACTTGTGATCGATATGATACCTCTTCATTCAGATAAGTGCAATTTGAACCATGCCAATGCACTACCACTAATGCCAACATAATTTTCTAGTCTATTCAAAAGAATGCTGTGGTCACTAGTGTCAAACGTGGTGCTAAGATCAAGTAGCACTAGTAGTAGCACCAGTAGCACTAAACACCATCACTCAACACTAACGTAACGTAAATAAAATTTAACAACATCACCTTTAAAACCTACGAAACAAAGTTATTTCAACGAAAACACATCAAATGTGAAATGTAACACAGGGGATTCTGGGAATTTGAGTTTTTTACTGAAAATTATACATTCTTTTTACATTTTTGTTCATTACAATTTTTCACAGAATCATGAAACGTACCATTAACCAATGAATAGGTTTTTACTAAAGCAATTTTAGTCTTTTTTGTTTGTTTGTTTGTTTTTACAATGTACCTGTACCTAAAATTCCCTCCAGTTTCCATCTTAAATGAACACTAGTGGCAGTAAAACAAAAATACTTTTATTCCTTTTGTAAACTAATACAGCTTTTCTGACTGTAGTAAACTTGCTCGGTTGCTCACCTGGTACTGCATTGCACTTGCGATGTAAGGCGTAACGAGTCCTGTGAAACACAAGTCATGATAACAGAGATCAAAGACTTGCAGAAGCAAGCTATAATGACACTGCTTTAACAAATGTTTTTCATCTCATGGTACTTTTGTTAACACGGTCGGTTAGGTAGAGTTTAGTGTAGGTGGTATGTCATTTTCAAACACGAATTAAATTTTTAGCACCACTCACCAGACATTTAATTTCCATCATGCAAAGTTATCAGTTTGACATTCATATTCTTTGGGTAAAATTGAACACAATTTTAACACCACTGGACGTTACATTTTGAAAGTGTCATTTTGCAGAAATATCATCACACGTTTTCCCAATGAACCAGGGCTGACTAAAGTGTTGTCCTGATATGGTATCAGTAAGTACAAGTAGCCTACATTTCAACATCATTATGGGTCTGTTGTTTTGAGCAATAACTTCAAACCATCAACCCGCAGTGGGGGAGAGATGTGGGAAATGTCTGTATTCTAAGAGATGTTGGGAGTTTTTCTCCCCCTGGACATTACCGTCATGCAAGCATGAAAACAAAACAAAACAAAACAAAACAAAACAAAAAAAAAAAAAAAAAAAAATATATATATATATATATATATATATATATATATATATATATATATATACATATATACTTTATATACTCTACATCATTCAGAGGTTAAATAGGGAACAATCTCAAATGGAATTTATGCACCTTTAGTTCAAAAGAGAAAACGGATTTAGCCAAAATGGCCGTTTATTAATCAGTCCATTTCATCTCCTACGAGCTCTAGTTTTCCTTTGATCCAGTACACACATTTGGTCTGTTTAGTGTCTCTCTCAGACAGGCGCTCCATGGCCACTCTCTGTTCTAGATTTTGTGTGTTGGTGTGTGTGGGACAGAGTATACAAGAGGGAGCTGGACAATAGGAAGCACACTCTAAAGGATACTTCCTGTTTTCAGAAAAAAAAAAAAAAAAAAAAAAAAAAAAACAACAACAACCACAAAACAGAGCAGAAGGGATGCCAGAGTTTCAGAAGAAAGAAGAAGAAATCTCAAAGGTCAATCAATACTACGCTTTTAGTAGTGCAGGACCAGCAAACACTACATTACATTAACTTCAATATGTACAGTAGCCTATGCACATGGTGCCAGACAGATATTTGAATACACCTAGAAGGAAAAGCACTATTTGACTGCAGATTAGACTATCTGTTATAATGATAACATGATAGTATATTGTTCAAAAGGTCTGTATTCTGGGTGCGGAAATCTGCAACAACATGTCGAAAACTTTTGCCCATCACATTCCTGCTAAAGTGGCCTCAGACCTCATAAGAACTGTTTTATGATGGTACACGCACAAAGACACACAAAGTTTGCAAAATTCCCCTAGTGATTAGAATCAGCTGGCAGACCGTGGAGGTTACAGTAACACACTTACACGTGTACACAAAAAAACATACATAGAAAGCTTTCAAAATCTTTTCAGTTTAAAGAAAATGTATGTTGAGAAAACTCTGTCTACCAAATAGATTATCACAAACAATAAGACACAAGAAAAGAAACAAAACAATCCAGATAAAACTACACACGCACATTCGTGCAAAATTGGCCTGATATCTTTCCTGTGTCCCCTCATTCACAGTATATTGAGTTATGACTCATCGCTTTTCCTTGTCTCTTCTTTTCTTCCCGTTACAGTGGTGGGATAAGGGCACACCAGTCTGGACGGGGGGATTTCCACTCAGACGCTAGCATGCAAACACATATGGTGAAGCATTACATGATAAAGAGGTGATGACTTCAGATTTGTCTGCGAGTGTGTGCATGTTTTAGTGAAAAAACATCAGACAGTGATGGCAGCTGATCTGCTATGTCCCTGTTTTGTGGTGAAGTGTGGAAATTTTTCAAGCAGCATCAATACAAGTAAACAATAAGGTACAAGAGGCTGTGCTATATTCCCAGCTAACAATTGTTGGTTCCCAGAACGTTAGTTTTCATGGTTTGTTTTTGGCTTGCCAGGAAAGTTTTCTTAATGGAAATAGAATGTTACTTTTTGGTTAGTAGAACGTTATTGTAACGTTATTATAACATTCCCAGAATGTTTGTTTTTGGTTACCGGAACATTTATGGTGTGAAGGTTTGTTTTTGGTGTGCCAGGAAAGTTTTTTTTTTTTTTATGGAAATAGAATGTTATTTTTTGGTTTGTATAATGTTATCATAACATTCCCCAAACCCCCTTTACTCCAATATGATGGACTGGAACTAACCGTTTTATAATGATTGTTACAAACTGGTTTCCCAAAAAGTCATACTATCCTGCTCCCATCTGCCACTGAAACAACAAAAAGTTCTGTCTCAAACTCATCCCTTGTGAAAACGTTGGTGTATTGATTACCATTTTTATAACCACCGTTTTACTACAAATACTGTGATTAAACTATGGTTAGTGTAACAGAACTGTGGTTCACGAGTTCGCCTGCCCATCCAGTCCTGATGGGCAACGGTAAACAAACTTGGCTTATTGTCCTTAATGGAGGCTCGAACCCGAGGCTCGGCTTGAGCGCTGAGTTCAACCCCCCCCATTGCGATATTACCTACAGGGAGAATAACAGAAATAGAGGAGGAGAAGGGGAGGTGGAGGGATGCCGGAAGAACTGAGGCTGGGATGATGCAATGAGAGCTGCTTATATAGGCTTGTAATGATGATTGACAGGACTGAATGATTAGGCTCCTCCCAAACCTACGTTTGGAACTTCATTTAATTTGTGGGAACCATGGTTTAACTATACTTTGCCATTGGTTGGACAAACAGGTAGTCCTGCCCCAAAGCCGTGCCATTGGTAGAGCCAAAGTTGCTCAAACAGACATCAATATTTCGATAGCGCTACAGTGTTTACACTTTTCAGGAAAGCTGGGATAGAAGAAACTAAGTTAACTTTGAAAAAAAACTTTACCTTTAACCTACATATGTTTATTTAACCGTAAAATTGTGCAGATAATACTGCCTCATACTTGCCAAATGTCTGCTTACACACTCACTCCAGTTGCCCGGTTACTTTCCATACCTTTGAAATCACACCCAAGTGTATGTATGTACAGTATATGGAAGCATTCCTTCAGTCAGCCCCTCTACAGATGTAGTATTACGGGAAAGCCTGCCGCGCTAAATGGAAAGGAAAGGAGGATGGGAGAGAAAGACTGCTTTCCAATTGATCCGGCACTCCTCTGTTGGGGGAGGGTATCGCCCCGCTTTAAACTGAGCTGGGAATGTGAACAGCAATATTACTCATTACACATGATATCCTAAAATGGCTAATTATTGTGACCAATTACCAGGCTAATTTACCAATTATCCATGTGAGCAATCTATTGGCTGAGAAAATCAATAGTCGCTCTCAACTGCAAAAGATAGATGGCTCATGCAGTCTTTCTCTTCTTCTGTCTCTCTTGCCTGTTCTCTCCAGGCCATGAACCAATCAGTGAGCTAAGTGCAACTATGGCAAATAACACTTGGTGCTGTCTAATGGATCTAGAGCCAATTAAAAGGCTTGGAGAATTTAATGCATAGTTTGCTGTCTAGAGACGAGTCTGGATTTAAAGGAAAACGTCACTCAAAAATGAAAAGTCTACCATTATTTACTCACCCTCATATAGCATTCCATACCCATATTGTGCTACCTTTTTATGGGGAACTCAAAAACAACAACAAAAATTGACGTCAATGACATAGATTGACTATTTTGAAATATTAATGCCCACTACAACCATCGAGTGGTGGATTTTCAGTGATTAATGACTTAAACGTTATGTTTGTTCCATATACAAAATGCAACATTGATTTCAGTACACTGGGAATATAACTCACAAGTTGCATGGAGAAACTGTATCTTTTTGTGTTCCACAAAAAAAACAACGGCATACAGGTTTGGAACAACATGCGGGTAAGTAAATAGCAAAATTAAGAACAAAAAGATCAGTTTGCTGATGGTTCCATCCATCCATTTTCTAAACCGCTTGTCCTATGTTTGATCACTAGGATGTTGAAGCTTATCTTAGTGTTTCGGACAGTGGTGTTTATGTGAAACTGTACAGGTACAACAATTGTGGATACAGAAGCCCCTCAATGTGTGTAATGTGTGTACCTGTTATCAGCTATCAGTGGTGAACTCCCAAAGCTATCAGCCTCTGTCTGAACAAAGGTGACGGGCCAGGTTGTACAAATGGTTATTGCACTTTATCTTACATGCAAAGAAATTAAGACACAGTACCCCTTTTAGGGCCATGGTAAAGGTGTGCCTGGTGTTGAATGACTATGCTACCTAATACTCATCTGCCCTGACCAGCTGGGTGTTTTTTCCTGAAGAGGTTCTGATGGAGCACTTGATTTGTATCTTGGCTTATGATTAACTGAATCATCTTTGAACCTTTGTTCTTTAATCAGTATGGACTTATGGATCCATTGAGATCCTCAATCAAAAGTGCACTGTGAAGGGTGGCAACAGATGATGGGTGTGACTAAGACTTCATGATCTCACACGTCTTTCTGGCATCAAAGATGTACCTTGATCATCAGCTATTTCAGGAGCTTTCTTGATGTTACAAAGAACAAGTAGAAGCCATAACAACCTTCACCAATTTGAGGACATGATGTCAGACAGAATCCTTCACGACCTTTCTGTACAAAAACATGGGTCCCGTGCCTTTAACATGGACATGGTGGGAATTCAGTGTTCTTCCATATTGACAGGGCCATCAGACAGTTGCCAAATATGGAAGCCCTGGCAGGTCCAGATGACTTTTTTGTGCATTCTGCCATTCTATTGGCGGCTGAAAGCATTATCAAATTAGCTCAAATATGTCATAATCAATTGCGTGGGAGATGGGAGGACGTGCGGAACTTTGTGAATGATGAGTGTTCCAATTCTGGAGTGTTCAGTGGAATTCTGCATGTACAGATTCCATGTGGGCCTGCTTATTGGTGACCAGCCAACAGAAGGTGGAACAGCTGTATCGCACCACCTCATAAAAAAGTGGGTCAAACTTGCTCTGCAGCAGAGACCCCTGCAAAGGTAGACTTCTGGGAGCAGCTCTCCCTGATCCAAGCCAGCAACTAGAAGAACTAATGAACCACTTATCTCATGTCTTTTCAGATGTGTGTTTGCCTTGTGGACCAGTATAGCCCAGAAATAGTCAGAAAGCAGTACTGTCATATCACAACCAGCTAGCATGAAAGCTCAACAACCGGCTTCTGGAGAGGAAAGTGCCAAAGATAGCAGCCAGATGTGACTGGGGAATCCCAGAGCCTGATAGCCACTGTTTAGATAGAACCTTCCAGTTTTGTAATAACTTGAGGTCAAGTTGAATGAGGTCTCTAGCTTTTATTCATATCCCGTGCCCCTATTGGATGAACGGGTGGGTTAACTAAAGCATTTCTTTACCAATGTCATGTCTTGTGAGGTTCCTGGACCCAAAGGATTCTTTAAATCAACTATTTGCCTTTATAATGCTTTATGTTGGGCCTCAGTTTCTCACCCTGAAGCTATCAGGAGGATTCTTCTTTCATGAAACAGCCCAGTTTTTTCACACTCTAAGTGGGTCCAGTTTAGCAAGCTGCCCCCAGGGACCAGACCACATTCCACACCGCATTAAAACTTCAACTCAAATCACATGTCAAGTCTCCAATACTAACTTCAGTCAATGAGAACACATTTAACAAGCCGTGACACATCTTCTGATGTGTCTGAAGATAACTGTATGTCTGGTTTCACATACAGATTTCATCAAATAAATGTAATGCTCTTGAAATAAATGCCATCCTCTACACTCCACAGCTGTCCACAATGAAGCACTACCATAGTACATGTTGAGCACATCATACAGTTGTGGTGATGGATTATGTTAGTACTCCAAGGAGCTCCATCATGTTTTTAAAGCCTTATGGAGTATCGGCCTTATGGGCTATCAGACTGTCAGGATGTTTTTAATGAAAGTAGCATCCCACATGACGCATTATACACTATATACATGGGCACTATAGTACTCAGTTGTGTAGTGTATGAATTTATCAGCTTATTTTGTCATTCAACATCAGTCTGAAAGCCCCTCCCCCTCCGCTACATAATTAATTACTTTCATAAAAATAATACAATTTATATACGTTTTAATGTTTAATGTTTTAATTTTAATGTTTTTAGCTTCTTAATGTAATATTTAGGGTATGTCGAAAAACTCAGAATGTTCTCCCTTAACTTCAAAATCATCCTATATCGCTGTTTTACCTTTTTTTGTTAAGGGTGTTTGATCTTCTTTGCATGTTCACTTTGCAAAGACTGGGTTGGTACTTCTGCAGTGATGTAGGATGATTTTGAAATGATTTTTAAAGTTGAGGGAGAAAATATGATGGGAGTTTTTCGACATACCCTAACTGTCTTGAACCAGAATACACAGAGTTCAGGGAGAGAAAGACAAGACGAGCGTTTAAGATTAAAAAGTATTTAAATTGTTTTTTTTTTTTTTTTTTGTTTGTTTGTTTTTTAGCAGTCCATTATATGGAGAAAAATGCTGAAATGTTTAGCTCAAAAAATATAATTTCTTTATGACTGAAGGAAGAAAGACACAAACATCTTGGATGGGAAGGGGGCGAGTAAATAATCTGTAAATTTTTGTTCTGGAATTGGACTTCCCCTTTAAAGTGTGTTCTTTCTTTTTAGAATTTTCAGTGCATTTATACTACAAAATGTCATAGAGTAATGCATAAGTGTGAAAATTGGGATGCACCTTTATATTTGTACTTTTGTAATAATTGCAGACACATGAAAAGTCATTCAGTGTGACCTTATTGCCTTAGGAAATTGCAGTCAAAAAATAATTTGGTTAACACTATGGATTAAGGAACACTTTTCACTGTTAACCACCGTGCTTATTAGCATGCATCACTAGTATATGGCTGTTTATTAATACTTACAAAGCACATATTAATGCTTTATTATTCATGACCATATTCCAGCTCTTTTAACCCACCGAACACCTAAACATAATTACTACTACAACAACCTTACTTATTGTCAGTAAGCAGCATATTAGGAGTTTTTTGAGGGGAAACTTTTATGTTTTCCCTAATCTAAAGTGTTACCAGAATTTCTTTTATGATCAAATTGGATTGCCCATCCTCATTCAACCTTTGTGTGTTTGTGAGCTTGTGTGAGGGAAAACGTTGGACAGTAATTCCCACAAGATAAGTGGGGTGTGTTTGCTCCCAGTGCGAAGCTTTAGTCTTATCAGCACATCAGATCTGTTGTGAAGTATCAACACACAACATCTCCTTCTCTCAGCATCACATCCCCCTTTTCTTTCTTTCACTTTTTTTTTTTTTTTTTTTTTTTTTTTGTTTACATATACCAGACCAAACACTGTACCAGACCTTTGAGTTGACACTGTAACAACAGAAAACAGAGGTTTTTGGGCAAATACTGTTAAGTATTTATGTGTCTAACCAATACAGTTCTAGAGACCAGACATGCAACCATCTGTGAATTCAAACAGAGCCCATTCTTATATTAATATTCCCTTGGAATATTATGCACCTTTTAAGACTGTTATGAATCACAAGAAATCTTTCATTATTACTGGGATTCAGACTAAAAAGATCCCATTAAATTTAAATCAAAAGTCAACCCAAAAGCCTTGTTTATATTGTATCATCTAAACTGTTTAGAAGTCCTGTTTACAAGTTAGAAGGCTGGTAAATGTGCACTTCTGAAAAAAAAAAAAAAAAAGTGCTGTTTGATTTGCCAGATTTTCTGATGTTGGTAAGATCATCCTTTAATAAGTTTAAGAAATGCATGGTCCGTCTTTGCGTCTCGGAGTTTGTAGTTTTTCTCAAGCAATGCTGTGTTCTGCTTAGTTTTGATAATGTGTCAGTGTATATAAATATTCAGTGATCATTACATGAGGAGAAATGGAAACTGTAGAGATAACAGTTTCTGCAGTTTTTTTGGGTTCTATGCCAAGGATGAACCCTTGCATTTTCCTCAAGGGTGTGACTGTACTTCAGGAAGTAGAGAATGTGGCTTTTGCAACTGCTGTCTTGTTTGGTCTCATTTATCCTTTGCCTCTGAAGTACCTCACAAAGTTGTGCTACACTTGGTATAGGAAGAAATCTTCATAAAATTAGGGGTGAGTTTAACAGGGCCTAAACCTTGTTCTAAACTTCACCAGAGATGTACTGCTTTATCTCTGATTGCAATAATTTTGACATTCACCTACACTGTAAAAAACTTGCTGCCTTACAATTTTAAAATTATCTTTTTTTTTTTTTTTTTTTTTTTTAAATATAAACATGAAGTTTCATACAGATTTTTATGCAGAAATGTCAGCTGTTTTTTATGGTCTTGTCAAACCAGAGGTTTCTTATGATGTTCATGAGCATCATAAAAGTGTACTTTATTTGTCTAGCTGTAAAACAGTTATGCAAAACACAAGCTGTCTGCAAATGTACAAGTGTGTCTAAGTGGCCTGTTAAACATAACTTTAAGCTAAGGTAAGCATGATAGTAAGTATGATCCTTTAAAAGTTAATCTATGTTTTTACTTGACAATGCAATGCACTTAAGGGTATTGTTTTAGTAGATCATTTAAAGATAGGAAAACGGATAGGATAAAGCCTTTAAATAATGAACAATAATGTCTTAATGAACAAAGAGAAACTGAAGGAAGGTAATGATTTGAGCTTGATTACTTTGCACAAAAACAACATGATCTAAACATAAATATAAAAGCATCATACTTTCTTATAATTTTCACAGGCGTCGTGTGCGGGGAGTGAGGAGTAGGGACGAGGAGATCAGGAACATGCACTTTTATTAAATAGTCCACGCTAGGAACAGGAACGAACAGGAACAGCAGGGAATCCACACGCAAACACAACGTAAAGGACTTTAAATGACAAGGACTGACATATAATAACCAACAACCAAACGGGGAACTCAACTAAACTTAAATACATGGGCTAATCAGACGAGGACAGGTGTAATCGATTAAACAATGACGTAGTAATTGAAAACGGAACAGGAAAGACCAAATAAGGGCATACACAAGAAGAAACCACAGAATCAGTCCACAGAGGTGTGACAGTAATATTGCCATGACTGAATAATGTTAGAATATCTTGTTTTAATGGTCCTGTTTAGACATTCTACTAACTACATGTAACTTTGAAACTATCTCTGTCAACTAACACTATTATTAATACTAACAGTCCACTAATACTCTTAGGTTACTATTATTATTATTATTATTATTATTATTATTTTATTTTTTTATTTTTTTAGAAAAACACATACATACATAAAGATGTTAAACATATTTACAGTTTTAAATATAATTTTAAATATAATTAAATATTTTAAATACTATTATATGTTGAAAATAGCTGTGCTGTTTAAAATTTTAGTGGAAACTGTAATATATTATTTTCAAACTCTTAAATGAATAGAAAGTTCAAAAGAGAAAATAGAAATATAATTGTTTTGTAACAGTGTAAAACTCTTTACTGTCATTTATGATCAATTTAATTAATCTGTGCTAAAATAAATAAATAAATAAATAAATAAATAAATACATACATACATACATACATAAATAAAAATAAAAATAAAAATAAAAATAAAAATAATAATAATAATAATAATACATTTAGTAATTAGTACAGATTAATACAGTATGTTGAAACCATATGAATATATACTGTGGAACCAATGTCCATAATTGATTTACATAAATTAGAGCAGTATATTGTGCCATCATATAAATAAGCATCCAAGCAGAATAAGCTGTAATGTGCATCAGACTTAATGCATGTAATCAAAGAAAAAAGATGTGGCTTGCAATATTATACTGAGAATAGAGAACATTTGAAGCTTTGAGTGGTCTTCATCAGAACTGATATAGTTGAGAAAGGTCTATTGAGTCTATTGTTAGGCACAAATATTCACATACTGTACGCAGTGTGTATGCGCAATACAGTGAATTACATTAAAACAACATATCACTCTCGAGAGAGAAGGAAAATAGACGTAATTACCCGAGACTAATGCAGCTAATGGAATAAACTTCTGAAATGACACGTCTTTTTCTCAGCAGTCATGCACTGTGTGCTTTGGCACACTAAAGGACTTTCACACTTTTGTTTTCAGGGTAAGCACTAATTTGTGTGTGTGTGTGTGTGTGTGTGTGTGTGTGTGGATCCCCGTCTCTGTATGACTCTGCGGGAAAACGTGTGTATGTGTGTGTGTGTGTGTGTGCAAAGATGAAATGATGCAAAAAGTCATGTATGACAGTGATGTCACCTGAGGGTTTCCCTGTCTGGGTTTGGACTGAATACATGATTGTCTCAAACACACACACACACACACACTTTTTTTTTTTTTTTTTTTTTTGCAGACACACTCAATGGAGATTTGCATGGCAAATTGCTGTGTCTCCAGTTTCTGTTTAGACCGATTCAGTGGAGAGGGCTGTGAGTGTGTGCGCATCCTTAAACAGATCACGGATATTACAGGAATAACACACTCATGCAAGGAAACATCGGTCAATCGAACATGTGGACTACAGAACAATCACTTCCAAATGTATGAAATTCATACAGTACTGTAATGAAAAATATCTGAACATATTACTTTTCTACTTGATTCCATATGTCACTCAAACCCATGATAACGTCCAAAGACAACTGAGGTTAATACGTTACCAGAGGGACATTTCGGTGGTCGGTGGATAAACGTTGATGCAGCAGTTCTCCTTGTGAGAGCGGGCTGCTTTATGAGAGCCAGGGTCTCTTTTTGCAACTGTCTGCAACTGTCTGCTTTCATTCATCCACATCTTTCAGAGCACAAGCTTATCAGCCGTTCTTAAACAGGACGGTACACAAATCATTGTAGTGAACTGCTTTCTTTTAAAATTATAAATAAAAGGATAAAAATGCACTGAAACAAACACACAATAATTAAAATAATTAAAAAAAAGTTTTAAATAAATGCTGTTCATTTTTACTCATCAAATCATCCTAAAAAAAAGTGTTATGGTTTCCACAAAAATATTAGCAAGTACAACTAACTTTACTGCATTTTGGTTAAATTAATGCAGCCTTGGTGACTTTAAGAGGCTCCTTTCAAAAATATAAAAAAAAATGTTTCTGCCCCTAAACTTTTCTTCCCGTTTTTCCTTCAGGTTTTCTGAGTAACTGGCACACGGGCTGCATGTCAGCTGCTTTTTTTGCTGTTTACAGAGTATAGAGTTGTCACATAGACAGGTGCGATTTCTCTATTTCTGTTAGGAACATTATATTTATGCTATACCAAACAGAAATCACTCACAGAAGTATGTTTTTGAATGCCTGGGTGAGGACGGGCAGAGACCCGAGAAATTCACAGATGCACTACAAACAATTGGCATAAACATCTCTGATTGTTCACTGCTGTCACCAAACAACTGTTTGAAAACAAACACAATGCAAATTTCCTTTGTAACCAGATGCAAATGTAATTTGCACTGTTTTATTTTACGGTCATGGATGGAAAATCACTTAGCCGACTGCTCATTCTTTAGTATGTGGTGTAGGCACTGAAGCCCAGGCTTGGTAACTGGAAATTTTCTGCTTTGAATACTGAAAAGAATGAGCTGTGAGCTTCATCAGTGTGCCATAGGACTCCAGAGGAACTGACAGTCTACCACAAGTCACTTTACATGGAAGCGTGTGCTTAATAACTACTTTATTACTAACACTTTGTAGATTGGTCTGGGTTGTTTTTCATTTGTTTCATGACAGTTATTATTTTGGTAACACTATAGTTTAGGGACCAATTCGCACTATTAACTAGTTGCTTATTAGCATACCTAGTATTAACGTATTGGCTGTTTATTAGTACTTATAAATAGGGTTGGGTATCGTTTGAAATGTAACGATTCCGGTTCCGATTCCAATTCTGATTATTGATTCCGATTCTTAACGATTCCTAGTTTTGATTCCAATAATAAAAAAGTCAATAAAAAATGAGGTCAAACATTTGTGTTCTGTATTTTTTACAAAGCTTTCTGTTGCTGCTGAATAGCATGAGCAAAAATTGAGTCTAAGAGGATCTTTTGCCTACAGTTTTAACAAAAAATACCACAGCAAAAACAGCTATACTAATATGCATTTCAAACATTAAATTGTTAAAGACAAGTAAACAGTAATAAAACAGTAATAAAATAGGAACAACCAAATAAATGAGCAATAGCATAAATAAATAAAACAAATTACAGGTGCAGAAATTTAAATCAAATTTACATTTTTTTTTCTCAATTAAATGTAAAAACTATTTCCTTTTTTCAGTTTTCTTTTCATAAATAAAATATAGACTAATCCTCATTAAAGTTACGAAAGATATTCACTCAAGATCAGTTAATGATTTGTTGTTTTTTGTTCTTGGAGTAACATTAATGACAGGCAGCACTTTTATTAGGCTGCGGTCTCTTTAACACTGAACGCACGCGGATCTAAAAATACTGTTACACATGCATTTCTCATCTGTTCACTTTCACTTTTCGACAAAAAACGGCTGTGTTTCTGTAGTGGAAATGTACAGAATGGTTCGAGGACAGACACAGGCCGGAAACCCACACCAGAACGGCTGTTCACTGTAGTCGTGCTCTGTGTTGCCAAGTCCCCGGTTTTCCTGCAGAATTGGGCTACTTTAACGCTGTTGCTGTTGGTTGTTTTTCATGTCCGCTGATTGAAGCGATCCCAATAACGGATGATTTAGCCCCTGGAATGCTAATTTGACCAGGGGAACCCCGCCAAAAAAACGTGTATTTTACCCCTCTGAATGTGATTTTTAACAGGGAACCCCCCCCCCCTCAAAATGTGATTGCGCTAGTTTTGGGCTAGTTTTGGGCTAGTTTTGAGTAGCAATTGGGCAGGTTTTGTTGTGAAACCCTGGCAACCCTGGTCGCACTTCAGATGTGTCCACTGCACACAAACAGTGCGCAAGTTCTTTCCTGCACTTAAAACGTTTGATTTTAAACTTTAAAATTACATTATTACATTAAAGAAGGAGTTCACTTCCAAAACACATACATATAATGTACTCACCCCCTTGTCATCCAAGATGTTCATGTCTTTCTTTCTTCAGTCATAAAGAAATTATGTTTTTTGAGGAAAACATTTCAGCATTTTTTCTCCATATAATGGACTGATATGGTGCCCCGATTTTGAAGTTCCAAAATGCAGTTTAAATGCGGCTTCAAGCGATCACAAATGTGGTTGTAAATGATCCCAGCTGAGGAAGAAGGGTGTTACCTAGTGAAACGATCGGTTATTTTCATAAAAAATAATATAATAATTTGTATACTTTTTAATGCCAAACGCTCGTCTTGTCTTACTCTGCCAGGACTGTTTTTGTTCCAGTTCATGACAGTTAGTGTATGTCGAAAAACTCCCATCTCATGTTCTCCCTCATCTTCAGCTTTTACCTTTTTTGTTAAGGGTGTTTGATATTTGCAGACTTTTTCGACATACCCTAACTGTCTTGAGTCAGAATACACAGAGTTCAGGCAGAGTAAGACAAGACGAGCCTTTGAGATTAAAAAGTATTTAAATGATATATAAATGATAAAAGTATTTAAATTTTTTTAAATGAAAATAACCAATTGTTTCGCTAAATAAGGCCTTTTTTTGTTCCTTGGCTGGGATCGTTTACAACCGCATCTGTGATTGTTTGAAGCCGCATTTAAACTGCATTTTGAAATCTAACCAGTGTTATTTTAGTATAAATAATAAGTTAGTATAAATATTAATAATATTGTTATTTTTTTTTTTTTTTTTAATTTTAGTTATAACAGTTTTAGTAATTTTGTTGCATGGTTTTGTTAGTTTTATTATTATTATTATTATTATTATTATTATTATTGATATGTCCATGTCTAATTAATAATAATTTTAGTTTAGGTTTTTTACTACATAAAGTTTTTTTTTTTTTTTTTTTTTTTTCAGGAATGGAACATTTAGTGTCATGACTATGACTTTAAGACCTTTTTAAGGCTTTTTAAAAGCATTGGTGTTTTTGATTTCGCAAACCTTCTGACAAAAAATTAAGAAATTATTGTCACTGCAAAATGTTTACAGCAAACCAGAGGCCAAAAATTGAATCTCAAGACAATGACCGCTCTAATGATGTACAGTTTGTCAAAATTAATTAAAGACTCTCTTCTGTGTCGGGTGAAATACGACAGTTATTCACTTAAAATAAAGTGTGACAGATATTTCTTGACAATTTTGAGAAGTTCACCCATACCTATATTTCGGCTGTCTATTTATAATCTCTCCGTTCACTCAGATCTGTAAAAAACTAGACCTGCGGACAGAGGCACAGCTGTGTGTACAGTATGTGTGTGTAAATCGCTGCCCCAGTGGGATCTGTACATAATAAAATTCAGCAGCTCAATTTGTTTGAATTTGAGTAGTCTTTTAATCCAGTTTGCCTCTGCTAGTGTTTGATGAAGAGGAGCAGAACTGAAACTGTATAAATATCATGTCACTTGTCATTTCACCCGCACACACACACACACGCACGTACTGTAAGCCAGGCACCGTAAGGTCGTTGGTTTCGCTCAGGGCTGCAGTAACATTGCCTGCAGCATGGAAAACTGGCTGGCCGTCAGCACTGTTTATGGTTATAACAGAAACACTAACCTCCCGGCTGAGTTCCTCTCCTCCCCCGTCTTCTCATGCGCTCTGTGTACGGCGTTATTATGGGCAGTCAAACAGTCATGATGGTGTGACAGCATCCCCGGCCCACAGGTGTTCAGCTGTCACTTCTGCCGTCCCAACAGAGCGTGGTGTTAACTGTCAACACTAGGTGCAACACATCATTCAGCACAAACACAAATATAAAAACCAGACCCAATGGAAATGTGATGACAGGTGAACTATATGAGCATGGCGCCTAAATGAGGTCTGTTAAATTTGCATTGATAGTCATAACACTAAATTAAAATACGGTGACCCCACAAAGTATTTGGACATTTTGTCACACTTAAAATGCATGAATGCCGTTGCATTAGACAATATCAGACCAAACATAATAAGCACTTTTGGGCAATTATTTCAAGGAGTCGGTCTAACATTCACCAGGGAGTTATAATATATCAGGAATGCTGTGACGTGAAAGGAAGCCGTCAGCCATCACAATGAGTCCACTGCGCTGGTAAAATAGTATAATGAATTATTTGCATTGCACAAGTTGCTAAAAAAAGTATTTCGTTGAAGAAACAGAATTTTCCCTTCATAACGGTGTGGTTACAGCGTCCACCAGCACATACAGAATGTATAAACTTGTGAGTAACAGTTCATCAATCTCCTCAGATACAATCTCTTGCTTTTGTTTTTGGTACAACAGTGAACATGAAGAGAAACATATCAGTGCCTTTGAGCAAGACCAATCTGATGTGGGACTGTCACTGCAATTTATGCCTTGTAAGTTTGCCAACAGATCAAGCGCTAAGAAATAATGATTGCTGACCATTTATTCATAAACCTACCGTTAGCATCTAGTAAAATCTCTTGTGGATTTTCACACATTTAAAGGGATAGTTCACCCAAAAATTTAAGTTTGCTGTTAATCACCCTCAGGCCATCCAAAATGACATTTTTTTTCTTGAGTAGAACAGTAAAGAAGGTTTTTAGCTGAAATCACGGTCCTTGATGAGTCATACAATGCAAGTCAATCGCTGCCCATATTTGAGAATAAAAAGTATTAACACCTGTGGCCTCTGAGGTCGTATGAAGCAAAACAAAGTCTGTGCAAGAAATTGAACATTATTTACAACATTATATTACATGGCTACATGAAATACTCAATTCTGATTGGTCAGTGACCACATTCCAAGGTATGTTATTGTCCAATAACAACCGGTAAAAACTAATAGCATCTGGGTAACTGCAGTCAGCATTATTCACTTGCTAAAAACATTTCATTCATGGAGGTTTTCCGTTTGGTTGGTTAATAAAATATTAAAACTCAAATCAATATTATGTGTACAATTATTTAATTATGTCATCCTGGTATCGCAGACATGCTCTCTCTTGTTTCATACAAATGCAGCTGCTGCCATTTTTCAACGATTGTAATGGATTGTAATATAACTGGTAAGATTTTAAAGGGGTCATCGGATGCCCATTTTTCACAAGTTGATATGATTCTTTAGGGTCTTAATGAAAAGTCTATAACATACTTACTTACATAAAATTTCTCAGTTTTTTTTTTTTTTTCAAAGCGAGCTGTTTTAGTGCATTTGCCTTTAAATGTTAATGAGCTCTGCTCACCCCGCCCCTCTCTTCTGTCGGGTGATGAACTGTAATGTTTACTTTAGCCCCATTTAGTCAGGTTTAGCCGCATAACTAGCACATTATTAACAAAGGCGATTTGCAAAGATGCATAAAAAACCCTTATACTCACTTCTGCTGTAGGTGAAGCTGGATCACAAATCATTTGCGCAAACATAGACGCATTTATTTAGATCGCTGGCCCATTTCCATCTAAAACGAAAGTAACATTAATCCTCTGCATCTTCAGCGGCTCAGATGTCAGAAGTAAATGACGACTACTATGTTCAATATTACATCCAACAACAAAACATCTCAGTCACTCAATCGAAGATATTCTTGTCTTCTCCTGCACTGGAGCTGACACAATGGTGGTTGGACTGTTACAGCTCATTTAGGGTGGGTCTAAGGTAAGACGGCAGTTTCAGTCAACTATTGTGAGAGCAGCCTTGGTCTGTGTGACGCCCCACTGACAAGACGCTGAGAATGGCCTGATTTGGAAAAAGGGGATTTTAGGTATAAAGATCTAAAAAAATACCACTGGATGGATTTTTATCATTATAGGCTGCCAACACACATTTTTGTTCAAACAACATGTAAAAGTGAGTTTTGCATTCGATGACTCCTTTAAAACAGCTTAATCTTAAATCAATGTATTTTACTGCCATAATTATTCATGTGGTGAAATACCGTCTAGTTTGAACTTGCCACTTGCTAGCAACTGCTTTCTTCATGAAAGCTTTGCGTTCAAATATTTCAACTCAAATCAATATTTCATGCCTAAGTATATAGTTTTGTGGCAAGTATGTGTAATAATTGGGATAATGTACATCAAGCTGGCTGTTATTGCAAAATAAAGCCCTTCAGTCTTATACAACAGCTTACTTAAACCACCCAATAATGAGGTTAAACATGAATGTTTTACATGTCTAAAGCATATAAAGTAAATTAACTTTTTTAATCAGCTCACCTTTTGCATAAACAATTAGAAATCATAAAATCATTAATGTTGCCCTTTCATTCGGCCGTCAGTCCAATTTGAACTGTTTCCTCAAGTTAGTGACTGTTAGAGGAACTGGAGTGCTGAATGAGTTAATTCAGTATCAGATTATGACACTATTTTGGCTCATTTTGAGTAAGAGTGACTGTCAGGCATCTGAAAGTGAGTTTTGATTTAGAAACTGAAAGATCTGTGCTGCTCGAGCCGCAGACAGTTTCAGATGATTCAGTCCGATTTGGTGAACTGGTTCAGCTAGTTCATTAAAAAGAACTGGTTCAAAAGAATGATTCGTTTATGAACCTGAAATTACTCTGGGCTGTTTGCTTGAGGCTGTGCATTACAGGTAATAATGTTGTAAATAGTGTTCAATTTCTTGCACAGACTGACCATTTCGCTTCATAAGATCTCAATAATATATCGTTAGAAGCCAACATGGGTAGTAGTAGTAGTATATGAAGAGTTCAGATGCAAAACCAGCTAAAAGCCATCTCGGTCAAAAATGAGATAATGATACTGAGTGAATATATATTATACGTCCATCAAATACTTTTACTTCAAACTCGCTAAAATAGCAGCCTCAGCCCAATCAGAAGTAACGGTACTTACATAGAAACCTATACATCTGAGCCTGATAAAAATGCATTTTTTAAAGAAAGATGTCCGATGGATTTAGCTGGTTTTGCATCTGAACTCTTCATATATATTTTTTATTATTATTTCTCAAAGACAGGCAGCTGCTGGCTTGCATTTTATGAATCACCAATAACCAACGCACCCTTTTTGTGGAATTTTATACCAATTTATCAAACTTATATACTCCCAGAACAAAAGTTTTGGGTGAAGCACGTAAAAGAAACCAAATCTATTCACCTTATAAGAGGCCGTGTACCAACAGAATGATTTTAAAGTTTTAAAAAACGTATGTAAATTTATTTTAAAGGAGAGTTTATCCCAGATTCAGAATAAAAACGCAGTTCTTTCTTTTTTTTAAGATTCAGGTGATTATTAAAAGTTTTTAATAATTCTATTCAACAAATAAAGCATTTCAAGTTATGCTTCTTAAGCTCTATTCTGACGAGTTTTCTCAGAGGAGGTGTAGGCCAAGTTGTGTTTAACAGATGTGCTTTGTGATTTTAATCCTGGCCGTGTATTTAAGTCCTACAACCTTGGTAAAATTATGGAGCAATTGACCTACTATTTTTCAGGGTCCTTTCTGGGTCCTCTGAGAAATCGAATCCCATCCGGATGGGAACGTCTGCCATATTATCTTTTTCACAGTGCCTCTCCTTGTTTATTTTGACCTTCGTTTAATACTGAAACTAAAGCTTAATTTGCTTAAGCATTCCTTCATTATGGATTTAGACCGTTTTGCCAACTTTTTGAGTAAAATAGCAGTTGGTGGTCCAAGTACTGCTGGCATCCCAGCCAACGTAAAAGAATGAAATCAATAACGACAGTCTCATCACGGATGGCTTAAAACAGCCACTGTACAGTAGTAGCAGGTATGAACTTAATTAATTACTTTACTTTATTAGATATATGATGTTATAATTCTATTGCCTATGTAAGTCCAGCGCAGGGATCTTTTCAAATTTTTTAATAATAAGATATTAAAGTTATAAGTTTGTAAAACTTTAGATTTTTTTCTCTACACGAGCACGTTAACTGCATAAAAAGCTAACTCCTGCAATTTGATTAAGTTCTGATTCTAAGCTCTTTAACGATTTTTGAGTTCTGTTAACGTATCATGGTTCACAGTGCTTCGTTCATAATCAGTTTAACACATATGTGCACAAGGGTCACAAATGGCACACTCCACATACAGTACACACATCCAAAACACACCCTTTTCTTCTTGCTGCTGTTTTACTGCCTCCGAGTTCACTGGGGTGAATGCTTTTGCCATAGATTAATCATGAACATCTGCAAACTCAGACACAGACACACCAACACATAGATGAGTAATCAGACACACACATTATGGACGGTCCCTAAACAAACTGATGATTGTCTCAATCTTTACAGGAGGATGAGCTCCTATCTCCAAAAATCTGGGCTGTCTTTCAGAAATTAATAACTTGCAGTGTGCAGAGATACAAACAAAACAGAGACAGACGCAGGCTAAAAACAAGCAGCCCTAAATGCTTCTAAATACAGCAGTTTACTGATGCACAAACAAGATCCTTGCAAATTTTCAAACCAAAATATTGACCCCGATATTTACATAAAAATGAGAAACGTAGATAATTATTGGTTTTAGTATTCCACACAGAGAGTTTAAAATATGTCAAGCTAATAATATATAATTATACTTCTGCTTTTGTGCGAATGAATCCGAGAAGATATCATAAAATTAGTTCTTTTTTAGGAAGTATCAAAGTAAACAAGGGAATGGAAAAGTCCCATTTCCTGTGCTCTTCCAGTCATCTGACTTGAAATGTGGTAATGTGGACTGAATACACAAAACACCCACACACACTAATCTGGACATGTGTAAAAACTGTGCAAATAAATGCAAAAAGCCACAGATACATTTAGTATGCATAGTACAGTTGTTTATTTTCATGCTCTGTAAAGCTGTAGAAATCAGGCAATGCCACAGTCATGCCCAAAAGAGTTAATGCAGTTTACGCAGCACAATTCCCTAACTGACTGCTAAATTGTGGGTGTTACGGCAAACTACTAGAATCTGACATTCCGACATTTAATTGTGGTTGTAAAACATTTGTTTGAGAATGAAAATATTTGGATTTCTCACAATAATTGCAGTTATAGGCAGACACAATCTGGTTAAACTAATAACATAAAAATAACTGTACTTTTCCATGAATATATTGAATAATTCACAATTCAGGGTGGAAAAAGTAAGTGAACCCTTGAAACCTCCCACAAAATGTTTTCTGCAGCTACTTCAAAAAAGTGGTTTTAAAACATTTTAAGACAGTATTGTGCATTTTTGTCCTTCTCTATTTATTTATGCATGCATGCATGCAGCAGTTTTTTTCATGAATACCAATTTTGTTCTTTTAATGAACACTGAAACAACTGACTTCTGCAAATTGTAGAGTTACATGTGACCAATCTTTCTGGAGAGAAGAATGGATTTGTCAGTAACCAGACTTTTCCGTGCCTTTATTTAAGCTGTGCAACCCACACTTCCAGTCTCATCTGCTTAATTGACTCCAATTAGCTTTTGGAGAAGTGGTAGCACTTACTTTTTCTAGCCTGCCCTGTCAATGATCACTTAGTGTCTTCAATAAAATGTTGAAAAGTATTTGTATTAAGCAGACAGTCTATTAATACTCTAATGACTGCTAGTTGACTTGTAGTTGCAATGTTACTTAAAGTTAGTAGAATGTCTAAAGTGGAATAAATGTTGCCTAATAACCTTCCATATATCAGGTAGCAAGCTTCCAGGACACTACCTTGATTGGAACATCCTTCACTCTTAAAAATAAAGGTTCTTTATTGGCATTGATGGTTCCATAAGGAACCTTCCACGGAATCTTTGAAAAAAGGTCTTTAGATTTTTAAAATGTTCTTAAAAATGGTGCATTTAAGTATTTACTGAAAGGTCCTTTGGGGAACCAAAAATGGTTCTTCTATAGCATCACTGCAAAAACACCCTTTTGGAACCTTTATTTTTAAGAATGTTGGTGGAGACACTAGCTGCCCAGGGTAAAGATATGGACCTGATTTATGATGCTTGACCTGTATTGTCTTGCGAACTGCCCTTTTGATAGCGCATCCTGTCATTCATCCTTTGGATCAGTGCTTCTCAAATCTGTCCTGGGGACAGCAGATCACTGGAAAGCCCCTCACTGAATATGATGGTGATGATTTCAATATTTCACTCCCTGCATCCTTACTACCAGCACAGCCTTCAAAATAAAACGATGAATAGAAATTTCTCAACCCTGGATGGTGGGATCACTATCTTACTGTCCAGGTCATGGGTTCCAACCTGTGCTGGGTCCTTTCTTTACCCAAATTATTAATAATAAGAATTGGAGGAACATAGGAAGCCAAAAAAAAAAAAAAAAAATAATACAGCTGCACAGCTTTTTGCACCATCACACGCAAATGTATATCCTCAGGAACAACCATCAAACTAAAAGTGCCTTTAATTAGCCAGTAGAGCCTTCTCACCCTGCCACCTCCTGAAGTGAGATGATTATTTACAACGATAATTATGATCATGATTATTCTAAAGGCAATAAGCCCATCAGTCTGTCTGGCCATAAATAGACACATCCATCATCCTCCATCCGCACATGTCTGTCAAATGAGTCCAGGACTGTATCCTCTTCAATGCTAAGCAATTCAATTGTTCCTTTAACTTCTGAGATGATACTTACATAAACAACAACAACAACAATAATAATCATAAATGTTCTTTTTAATTTCTTAAGAAATGTTTCTGATCTTACTGGGCTCAGTTCATCAGTGCACGTTATTCTAAAGAAACATAAATCTTCCATCAGAATGTAATAACTTTTTATGCCTCTGAAACAACTTTTCTGCTGATGTCACCAAGGCTTTGTGGGTAGGAAAACGTAATATTATCCAAGCTAGATTTTTACATTTTCTGAAGTAAATGTGAGTGGTGCTTGCCTATGCAAAAGTCACTGTCATGATCCTAAGTGTTGCTAGTTGGTTGAGTCCACCCTCTTTCTCTGAGATATTCTGATTTTAAGATAGGATTCGGGTCCCTCCTTCAAAACATTTTTTAACCCACATTATCGTTTGTCAGGTAAAAATCATTATAAAAGTACTGTTTTCGCCAACATAGCTATATTGGAAAAAGTGCCTCTACTTCAAAAGCATACCTATACATACAATCTGAAATGAACACTGGTGACACTTTTATATCTGGTTACACTTTAGTTTGATAGTCCACTTTAGACATTCTACTAACAGTAAGTAACTTCACAACTGCATGTCAACTAGTCATTAGAGTATTAGTAGACTGTCTGCTTAATATCTTCTAAGACTCTTCTAAACTTTGCTAGTATATGTCAACTTATTCTACTAACTCTAAACCTAACCTAACAGTCTGCTCTGAGAGTTAGTAGACATTAGAGCGCGGATCGGGCCGCATTTTTCTGTCCGAGCCCGGCCCGCGTCCGACTGAGCAGTAACCGAACCCGACCCGAGCCCGACAGGCATTAAGATATTTATGTCCGAGCCCGATCCCAGCCCGACACAGTTAAAATCTAATTTTTTTTCTCATACTAATGACACATGCACTTTTTTGTGTGGAAAGTCCGCTTTTATTAAGCAACTGTAGGAGAGCATCAGCGCACACAAGGGGCAAAAAGCGCCGTTATAACACAGGCGCACACACAAGAGGCTTTATCATATAGCCAATTGAAATTAAATAAACATAGCCCAACAAAAAATGGCCCAAGCTAACAGAACAAAATCAAACAATACAAAAATAACAAAACAAAAATAAAAATTAAATAATAACACAACAGGTTTTGTGGGCCTATCGATAACATTAACAGTGTCCCCAATACGCACGTCGTTCGTTGTCCTGGCTAGTTTGACATATTTCCGCATACAGGAAGACGGATTTGGGGTAATATTTTACATTTATTTTAATCACAAAAACGAACCTTTGCATCAAGTGAAACAGCCCCATTGGCTACCTACTAAGCAGTTTTAAATTTTAAATGGTCAATGCCTTATCGCGCTGATGTGACCGAGCCTGACCCGAACCCGAGCATCCTTTCTAAATATCTGTCCGAACCCGGCCCGGCCCGTCAGGTACCGTCGGGTACCGTCGGGCTCAGGTCGGGTATCCATCCTCTAGTAGACATGTAGTTGCAAATGAATGAGAATAAGTTGACATGTAGTTGCAAAGTTACTTATAGAATTGCTTAATATAATGTCTAAAGTGGACTATCAAAAGAAAGTGTACCCTGCATTTTTGCGCAATGCTATGTAATGAATTTAAAACACTTTCAACATAATGCATGATTTGTAAACTAATATACTTTGACAATCACACAATCAGCTCCAAATATGCATGGATTTTCTGACATAATAAACTTGCTCTGTAACGCACCTGGTACTGCACTGCACTGCACTTGCAATGCGAAGCGCTCGGGTTACTAAAAACAACTCAAAGACTTACTGTAGGAGCAAGCTAATAAAAGCTAATATAATAAAGCTAATAAATATCATTTAAGGTATAGTTTAGTGTATGTGGTATATCGTTGTAAATGCTGTGTGTAAGGTCCACGCAACTGGCCCAAGGCATGTATCCAGTGGTGGCTGAAGGTTTCTTGCGTGTTTGGCAACATTATCTCTAGTCAGAGGTCATGACCACTACTATAGATATAAGCAGACCAACATTACTTCTCCGATAGTAGCTTTGGTTTGGTCTTGCCATGGTCTCCCATGTACACTTAGCTAGAGTAATATTACAGTAAACAGAGGTTAGGCTTACCCTATTTAGGGTGGTCGAATAACTTTCAGTTGACCTAAACGGAAATTCCCTTTTAGCCCTTACAGTCTAAGTACACTTGAACTAATACCAAGTATTAGCTGAATCTCTAAAGATACAGTTGATGTGCCCTATGCTCCATCTCAACTGAATTTTAGTCCGTTACTAACCTGATGCAAGAAATGCGGTAACAAGTATACATGGTAATCTACTACGGTCAATAATTACAGAGTAAATAAGAATAGAATCAAATGTAACAGTTTATTGTCAGTCAGGTAAACATGTATCATGCCAATTATACGGCTAATTCAAAGATATCAAATCAATACAAGACATCAAGATCTCCAAGATGAATCTAGGAGTAAGATGCATACCTGACTTGAGAAAAATACATAGTACAACACACTTCAAACCATGGGCTCATTTTGAGACAGGAACTAACAATTTGAATTTGCATTGATCGAGTCCTAGACTTGATCGTTTGCACATTTTGGGGACAGATGGTAATTTGCTTGAAATACACTGGGAAATACACCCTCAACAGTGAGTAAAATATCTCTGAACTCTTAGGATCTGTTTACCTGTTAGTTTACTTTTTGTGAGAATGAGACCATTGTCCCAGACACACAGTGACAGTTCAAATGATACCAAACATGACTATGGATATCACTTGTATTCATGCGGAACATTATATTATGTTATTGAGCATTCTAAGTGAGCTGAGTGAGAGGAGATGGGTGAGGGGAAGTGGATGGAAGAAATAAGTGAAAAGGGAATTTCTCACATTTTCTCTCAGTGAGAGTCTCACACTGAGTGTGTATTGTCCGTCTCAGAAGACCCAAGTGTCTGAGTTTCTGTGACAAATATTATTTTTTTTACCACGTTTTTTTTTTATTTTTATTTATTTATTTTTTTTCATGCAATCATGCAATAGTTCTTTTAACGTTCAAATTTAAAATGCAGTGTAATTTAATTTCATGTTCAGCAAATGTTTTTTGATGGTAAAATATTAGGCATTTATGATATTGCTGATGAACGGATTCCTCATAACATTCTTCTGTGTTGCATTAATTGTCATAATTCATGCTGAAAGACTTTTAAAATTGAGAAAGGAATAAAAATAGAACAAAGGAATAAACACTTGTGCTAAGGACCTGTGTCTATGTCGGTGTGAAAAGAGCTACGGATATTTTCTGACAGGATAGATCATTAATCTTTTAATGCAGCTCACCAGACATTTTATTTAGGAGCTGTTGCAATACAACAACCAACGTAATAAAACATTACTGGATGTATGTTCATCGGTTTAAAACTACATGCACATTTAGCACCACTCACTGGACATTTGGCTTTGAAAGTGTTGCGAAACATGCAAGAAGTAACGTAATATGATTTTGCAGATGTCGCCACAGGCACGTTTTCCAGTGAGCCTGGGTTGATTTTCATTTAATAGCTAAGGTTAGGGGTTTGTTCAAATAACTCAAAGTATGAGCAATAGTAAGTGATGTTTGTCTTGATATTACTAGATGAACTCCCAGGCCAGAACTGTAGTCTGGAAAAGTTCTGGTGTCTCTTTCCTTCAGCAGTGTATTTACTCTCTCTCTCAGCCCAAATACACTCACATATTTTCTCTCTCCCTGTGTCCCTCGTTCTCTGTCTCTCTCTCTCTCTTTTTCTCTGGTAACATCTGGAATAAAGGTGGGTGGGCACTGAGCCAGTAGAGTTCAGCTGCAGCCATAAAGCTAACAAAAATAAATGTGACTCCAGGCTCAGATGCAGTCCAAACTCCACGCCTCAGTTAACCATTTCCCTCATCACGCTTACCAGCAGTGTGCGTTTGCGTGTGATTAACTTCAGTGGCGTACAGCAGGGAGTGAACAGGATGTGTGTGTGTTACAAACTGTGGGAGTCATTACAGAACATGGTGATAATCACAGCCTGTGTGTGGATGGGGTGTACGTTCAGTTCGTGCCCCACCGAGTGGAGAAATAACTGGACTGATGATTATGATGATGTGGGATAAAATATTCAGTACTCGAAAGTACTGAACAGACATACACACACCAGCCTCTACTCTAGTGCTCTTCCAGTGCACTTTATACACTGGAATGTTCTGCACTATATCAAATATTTTTCTAAACACGGAGTTTCGCATATCCACCCCCAAGACAAACACTGTTCTATCTCCATTCTGGTTGTGTACACACACACACACACACACACACACACACACACACACACACACTTCTGCTTTTTTGCTCTACACAGACAAAACAACTTTTTTGTGTGTGTTTGGCTCTGACACTTGATTAGTATATACTATCATCTATAAAAATAAAGAAAAAACAGTCTTGAATAAAGGCAAATCAAACAAATTATGCATCCCAAGAGACATCAGGGTTCTTTCAAGATCTGTTACCGACAACATATACCGTACAAGAATGGCTGTTTCACTTCCCTGTTATCATTTGCTTTATTGTATTTATGATGGGAATGAACATTTACAAAAACATGCAATTTGCTGGTGTTGGGAATGTACACTGATGTTTAAAAGTTTCGGGGGAGTACATTTTTAAATGACATTTTAAAGACATTTATGTTCAGCAAGGCAGCATTTATTTAATCAAAATACAGTAAAACAGTAATACTGTGAATTATTATTACAATTTAAAATGACTTAAAAATTGATCTTTCAGAAATCATTATGATATGCGGTCCCACTTTATATTAGATATTATATTATAATACATAGTAGTTAAGGCCACCTAATATAGTGGGACCTAATATGCTCATTTGCTGCTCATGAAACATTTCTGATTACTGTAAATGTTAAAAATAGTTGTGCTGCTTAAAACTTATTTGGAAATTTTGTGATTTTTTTAATGAACAGAAAGTACAAAAGAACAACAACTATCTGAAAATGAAATGCTGTGTAATATTATGAACGTCCTTACTGTGATCAATTAAATGTCTTGGTAACACATTAGATTAAGGAACACTATTCACTATTAGCTAGTTTTTTATTAGCATGCATATTACTAGAATATTGGCTGTTTATTAATGCTTATAAATGCCTTATTTCATGCCTTATTGCATTTCGATCTCTTAACCCACCCAATACCACCAGTCACACCTGTAGTATAGGAACCAATTTTCCCTATTAACTAGTTGCTTATTAGCATGTCTATTATTAACATATTGGCTGTTTATAAACATGTATTAACTCTTTCCCCACCATTGATATCTCGTCAATTAAGAGACAATGCTTCCTTGCCATTGACAAATTTTTACGGCAATCCGCGTTCTAGTTGTATTACAGTAGAGAAAGCCTTGACACATTCCCCGAACGATTTATGGGACTTCCGGGTCTTCCAGGTCTTCCAGGTGCGAATACAAGATGATCGGCATCAATGGAAGGATTAGAGAAAATGTAGATCATATCACATATAATAATGAAGAGGTATACATCTAAACAGACACTTGAGGTGTTGATGGACTCAAACTCTGATCACTCATGTTTTAACCATTTTGAAGTAGTTGGTGAGGAAGATGCTTTTATAGACACTGAAACTTATAGTTGACGATTTGGATATGTATATGTATGTATGTTTGTATATATATATATATATATATATATATATATATATATATATATATATTAAGAGTTCAAATGCAAAAGCCTGTAAATCCATCTGACATTTTCCTTTAAGATTAGCATTTCTTTCTGGCTACTTTGTATAGGTTTCTAAGTAAGTACTGGTACTTCTGATTGGGCTGAGGCTGGAATTTAGTGAGTTTGAAGTAAAAGTATTTGTGTATGTGTGTGTGTCTGTTGAATGCAATTTCAGTTATTTATATAATTATTTACAGGTGAAAGAATATGGCATATGAATGTATTTTGCTTGAAAATGCACTGCTTTGATACAAATGCATTTTTCTCTGTTTTTTGTCCAAAATGTTGTATTTCTGATGAAACCTATCTGCATTCAAGTGATGATAAAACATGAACACGTGAAGATAGAATAAAATAGTTTTTATTTATTTATTTATTTATTTTATTTTTTATTTTTTACACCTGTCACACCTGTAGTATAGGAACCAATTTTTACTATTAACTAGTAGCTTATTAGCATGCCTATTATTAACATTAAACAGCAAATTAGGAGTTTATTGAGGCAAAGTTGTAGTTAATGGTTTGTTAATAGCAAAACCTGGACCTTACAATAAAGTTACTGACCCCAAACTTTTGAATGATAGTGTACATACTTTGAGTAGCCCTAATGATAAAACATTAGGCCTGGCATCATGAATTGGCATCTTGACAGTCATTTTCCACATAATTATTAGTTTTGCATATGGACTATAGCTAAATTCATTAGCAAATTTAAAATATGTCAGCAAAATGATTCTGATTCAATTCTAAAATGTCTGTAAGAGCCTCAAAACCTTTCTGCTACAATGGGGAAGCAGGAAAAACTACTGACAGTCAGGCTTCCTCTGTCTTCAGGTTTCTTAAAGAGTTCTCTAAAAGAGGAACCCAAGTATCCCAACATTTTAGCAAAGTATGATGTCGTTCTGATTTAAAGTATACTTAGGCTTGGGTTTGGGATATGATTCAGAATTTAGCTGCTTGGCAAGAATATTGGTCAAGGATCCACAGTAGGTTTTCAATGAGTAATATGTTTGGCTAAATCATGGTAAATTTTTATAAATGTGAATTAATTAATTAATTAATCTGATTTCTGCTACCAGTGAATTGAAGTCAACAAGTTCACAGAATCCATGAAAGTGATAAATGAAAACTGGAAGGATTCTTGGAATGAGACACACAGCTGTTATTATTTTATTTTTGCATTGATGATTTCCATTATGCAACAAATGTTCTCTGCCAAAATTAATTTGAGCCTAATAACACAAACAAAAGTGCAGACAGTATGCAGAGAGGTTACGGGCGAGTCAGTGTCATGTTAAAGCACGTTTCTTGCTAAGGCAAGAATCACTGTCATTATTAGTCATTCTTAGAGTTTTACAAATACTTACAAATGTAAAATATAGTTATAAAAGCAATACAAACACATACTTATCTTGAAGAAATCCTTAACACCTAACAAATAAACATTATTTCTTGCTTTTAGAAGTCACAATTGTCCACAATCGTTTATCTATCTATCTATCTATCTATCTATCTATCTACTGAAATTTCTGTTAATTCTAAAACGCAAAGTGCAAAATTCAGAATAGAGCTAAAACTCCTGTAAAACATTAAAAACATGAAATAAATAATAACACTGTGTTTTATCTGTATTTTTGCTTTCCGGTAAATACATCTAAAACACATGACTAGCAAAGTTACTCTATTGAGCTGTTTTACCCCATCACATTCTTGCTCCATTTTCCTTGTTTTCAATAAGAAAAATAAATAAATAAATAAATGAACTCCATGAAAAATAGGGTGTGCGCATGTATGTACACTGTATCTCTGCACCAAAGTGTTTAAAAATATGAAAGTACTTTCTGGAACAGCTAAAACATGTTTACCTTAGTTACCCTCCCATCTCACACCTTACAACAAAGCAGCATCTTAACACACGCACTCTCTCAAACATCAGAGTGCTCATGTATGTGTGTGTAAAGATTTGTAATTACCAGAATACATTTAAATACATTTAAAGGATGAGCCCCCCGGGGATTTCCTCCACCATGTCTGTCTCTCTCATCCACTCAGTGTCTGGGTAAACAACAGTTTGTTGGCATGCTGTTTTTAGCGCATGAATTTCTCAGACTGCATAAAAGCTGAAGGTTTTGTTTCTGCTGACAGGGAAATACCGGAGAACCTAAACACACATACACATCACGCTGGTTGTTTTCCACGTTTCAGTTTTAATAGACTCCACAAAGACGCTGATGAGCTTGATGTTACCTTCTTCTCCAGCTCCTCACCCTGAATCTGCACTGATGGTGTGTGTGTGTGTGTGTGTGTGTGTGTTAATGCGCAGACAGAACTGATTACTCTCAATTCTTGAGTTTCTCCGCTGCCAGCCCACTGCACTTTTCAGTGCGAGGTTCATTTAGGGGTCATGTGATCTCTCTATAACACAGTACGAACAGAGATTGTTTCACTTTACAGACATCTTTTGGGAACTTTCAAACAGACAAAATATTTTATTTTGTTTTGGTGATGAAATTATTACAAAATGAAATATATCTCTTTCTACATAAAATATGGAACCAAAACACTGATCAATGCATACTATACCAACAAAATATTAAACTAAACTATAATAGAATAATAAAAAATAATAATACAATAAAATAAAAATGTGTGACTATATTTTCTGTATATCATAATGTTTATAATGTTATATTAATTAATTATGACACAAATATTACATAGTAATAAAGAATATATATATATATATATATATATATTTTTTTTTTTTTTTTTTTTTTTTTTTTTTTTTTAATGTCAATAAAGCTATATGAATATATGAATGTGTCTTCAGCTTTTTTTTAAGATTTTTTATATTATCTGAAGGGCAATATTTGGCTGTTTGAGGTATTATTTGAAAAGTCTGTAATCTGAGGGTGCAAAAATAAATAAATAAATAAATATTGAGAAAATCGCCTTCAAAGTTGTCTAAATGATGTTGTTAGCAATGCATATTACTAATCAAAAATTAAGGTTTGATATATTTACGGTAGGAAATTTACAAAATATCTTAATTGAACATGATCTTTACTTATTATCCTAATGATTTTTGGCATAAAAGAAACATTTATAATTTTGACCCATACAATGTTTTTTTGGCTATTGCTACAAATACACCTGCGCTACTTAAGACTGGTTTCGTGGTCCAGGGACAAATATACAGAGGATAATTGGATTTTATATTCAGCATTATATTTTCCAGTATATTCCAATATATTTCTGCAAACGCGTGTTGATCAATGTTTTAATTTGAGATTGAATAATCTTTTTAACATTTATTAAAGTCACAGAAGAAGACTTCTAATATTAGCCATAACGCCAAGCTTAGACTTTATTAGGACATTTAGGGTTTTGCTTCACAACAAGTGTCCTACCACTGGTTATCTCATGGCTGAGTGGCTCTCTCTTCTTCAAGCCTGAGAGAAAGAGAGAGAGAGATGTAAAGGAGAGGGAATAAAGCTCTCACATGCATACAAAAACCTCACAAGTGGCCTGAGGAGACACCAGCGAGCCACCCAGATTGAGTCCAGAGACAAACAGATAGAGAGAGAAAGACTGCTAACGGAGAAAAAGAAAGAGGAAGAGAGTTGGAGGTAGAGAGAGATTGAAGATGCACCCATAAAAATCCATCTTGTGCAGGCCTGACAGCCACTTTAGCCCTGAAACAGCACATTCGGACCGCGGCTCTCTCGCCAAATCTGCTCCATACATCATCAGTGAGGAAACAGCACATGAGAAATTCTTAACACAATGCGTTTTGTCCAAAAGATTTAACATCTAATTCAGAGCTGACAGCTTGCCCCATCTCCTTCTCTTTCTCTGTCGGCGTACGATTGATCTTTCGCTCCACCCCGCCGGCCTTGGTCCCATCATCCCATCGCCAGTGCCGCTCAGAGCCGCCCATCCATCTAAACAGCACTAACCAGGCCCTGATGGGCCCAAATATCTATAAATAAAGACACAAAACAGAACACAAGTCAATGTAAACCAATCCACATATGTGGTAAATATATTGCAATGTAGTAATAAACAATGGGGGAAAAGTGTGACTCATTTGTGGATGTGTGAATATGCCTCCTGGGAAGTATGGATTGAAAAGAAGTTGGAAATTATTTTTTGTCTCTTTTTTGATAAGCCCTTTTGGACCAACCTTAAATTAAGTGTTGTTAACTACTAGGTACTTACTAATCCTAACCGTACCACCCAATAACCCTAACCGTCCTACAGCCAATAACCCTAACCCCTAACCCCTAACCCTAACCTAAACCTAACCGTTAAATCATAATTTCAACCATTAAATCATCAGTGTGTGTACTTACATGTACTTACAATGTACTGACCTAAGCAAGTAATATAAGGTAATATAAGGTAACTACATGGGGTAGGGTTAGGTTTAGGGGTAGGTTCAGGGTTAGTAGCTAGTTATATACTATTAATAGTACGAACATGAGGACCAAAACTCCAATATAAAGTGCTACCATCATTTGATGCAATACACTTATTATGTACATACATGTTTTTTCATTGGACCTATATTCAAAAACACCTTCCTGCAGTTAAATATGTAATTAATTTCTGTAGTTACGTCTATAATTATACAGTTAACTCACCGTAAACCTAACATAAACCTGACCAGATCACCAAACCTGTTTCTAACCAGAACCGCATCCCACCTTAAAAGCAGCAAAAGTGTTTTGCAATTCAACATGAACAAAATAGGTACATTTTACCAAACAATTACATTTTTAGACATAAGTTAATAGTAGTTAAAGACGCCTAATATAAAGTAGGACTGTATTCTGACAGTCTTTAACTCTCTTGAGTCAACGTTTTGTTACATTTTTCCTGATAACCCCTAAAGGAACTTAAAACGCTCCTTCATTTTGGTACAGATAAGAGCAATACATCATTTGAATCTGTAAATGGTCTTCTTTCATTTGTATTTTTATTTTAGCCATTAATATGTTTTTAAGATACTGAAAAAAGCACAATTGTCAGGGCATGTCAAAAGTTCTCCTCAGACCCCAGCAGGGTTAATCTGGCAAATGCTATTCTTCAAATGTGTACAAATTAAGTTATGCAGTCAACATTCACAATGAAAAATTAATTATGACCAATTCCAATTTGCTTCTACCAATTTTCCTTAATTGACACACCCCCTTACTTAAAAAGTCAAGGGCTGATGAGACGAGGGGTTTCCCACTAGTAATTATAACATTATGGTGCTGCTCATGTGCACTCATCTAATAAATACGATCATTCCAACACTGACTTGAACAACCTTCCACATCATACGGAACGCCCACGTCTTATACGCAGACTGTCAAACAAAAATAGCTGGAGCTGTTCCAAATCACAAGCTTCCATCTGATTGGTTGGTTTTACTAGGGGAGTCTGGGTGCTCAGGTTCGACATTGAGCTTTTACACCAACAGTGTTTCTGCTGTACAACAGAGCTGCTGCTGTTAACAAAATAATAATAATAATAATAATAAGTTTAAGTTTTGAGTGTTTTCTTGGAACAGCAGTAACTTAAAAATTCATCAAGAATGGGCCGTTAAGAATCTTGAAATTTAATTTGAGGTGGTGGATCACATTTATATCTATACGGTAAGTAATCTACAACGTAAACCTCACAGTGTAGCTAATCTACAGCACTAAATCATAGATTCAAGTGTCTTGGATCGAGGTTGTGGAGTGGTTAAGTACTTGTGCATGAGGTGTGTCTTCAGCATATACACTGGCAGCGAAATTCCATGAAAGAAGAGCGGAGAGGGTGGAGTTTTGTAGAGCAGCTTTGTAGCTTTTTGCACAACAAAGTGCCGCTCTTACAATGAGCCAGCATTAAAAACTATACAATGGAAGCAAGTGGAGTGATGTCAGGACGGGTGTGACTTTGGCTCGTTTAAGACTAGATGTGCTGCTGTGTACGGAATAATCTGTAGAGGCTTGGTTGCATTGTCTGGAAGGTCATTGCAGTAGTCCAGTCCAGTGTTCATTTTGACTGCAAATTTTGATTTAGTCTTAGTCATAGTCTTTTGACTAAAATGCCATTTAGTTTTAGTCACATTTTTGTCATCTGACTTGTTTTATTCTAGTTTTATCTTTGTTAGGGCTACTAAAATTATTCAGTCAAAGGCAGTGAGTGAATTTCTTGATTAACATCAATGCCACAGACAATAGCAACTAAATTAGGCTGCTGTCCCTTTAAAACCGAACACACAAATGCAACGTACAGTACTGATATATGTCCGGTATTCTCCCAACTCTTTACGTCGAAAGACGTAACCAAGTGTGTTTACATGAATACTTGGCAAATTTTTTTGTCTAATTTTTATTTGTTAACGAAAAAGTCAGTAGATTTTCGTCATAGTTTTTGTTTCGTTATTGTCTCCTTTTCGTCATTGAGATTAACACTGGTCTAGTCTTGAAATGACAAGAGCTTGGATAAACACTGCACACTTTGACAGGAAGGGACTGATTTTCCTAATGTTATAAAGTACAAACCTACACAGCTGGGCCATTGGGTTAGTGATGTGGGTGGTTACACTTGCACTTGGTCATCAAACACTACCCCCGGTAGTTTGCCGTTAGTGTTATAGACCCCAGTTGTAAAGTGATGTTGTGGTCAACTGACAGGTTTGTAGGGATTACGAAGAGCCCTGACTTCGCACAAATTAACTAGAGATGGCGCTTCTTCATCCAAGCAGAGATGTCTGAAAGACAGCTGCATATGAGCTGAGACAGTTGGGGTCATCAGGTTTAAACAACATAAAGAGCTGTGTATTATTTGCACAGTAGATAGAAGTTGTGCAATTGGAGAGGACCAAGCACTTAGCCATGAGGCACACCAGTGGTTGAATGTGCGTGCAGGGAAGCACGGGGCACAAACTAATGTGAGGTTAGTTGTAACACACATGGTTTAAATATTTCCACACATGCTAGCATAACCAAATTTTTGGTGTTGACTAGTTGCCATATGCATAATATATAGAGATAAAAGTGTGCCAAAATTCAAAAATCTTTTGAAGATATTACTGAATATGTATTTTACCATAGTAAAAGTAACTTTTTGGCTGAAGTTTATTTTTAATCTCTTTTAAGTCTTTAGTATTAATTTAAAATGTGACAAATCTGCTATTATTTTAATCTTCAATCTGTTATTTATCATCTTAGTTTTTTAATGTTTCACTAACTAGCAGAAGAGACTAACCACTTTTAAATTCCAGTTGAGCAGATGGGGAACATTGTAACACTGCGTTACAATCTGCCCCGCTATTTTTAAACGATGCTATTCTTTGACAATGTCAGGATTATGGACCTGTTTTGTTGTGTTTTGTCCCTGTTCCTGTTTTCCCTTATTTGGTCATGTTCCTGTCCTTGTTCAGTTTGATAATCATTCTGTGCACCTGTGTTTCCCAATTACCCCTTGTATTTAAGCTCTTGTCTGTGCGTTTCTCCCCTGCCGGGTCTACTTGTGGTCTACATGTGTTTGCTTAAGCTCCTATAGTGGATTATCCGCTGTGTTTCTTTTATTAAAGATTGTTAATGCTACTTTGTGTCTCCATGATTCTTCCTGCAACAGCGTAATGTGACATACATTAGCAATGTATTTTACACCATTTACTTTTATGAGTTTATGACTCATTAAAGGGGTCATTTTGAACATAAATGTGTGTTGGCAGTGTATGTACACATCCACCCTATAATGATACAAATCCATTCAGCGGTTTTTATTTAATCTGTAAAAATAATTTCCCTTTTTTTCAAATAAAGCCATTCTCAACATATTGTCCGTGTGAAATCACACCGACAGAGGCCGCTCCCACGATAGTTTGATTGATACGGCCGTCTTACCTTAGACCCACCTTGAATGAGCAGCAACAGTCCAATCGCCATTGTTTGGATGCCAGAACAGGGACGTAGACAAGAATAGCTCCTAAGCGATTGAGGTGTTGTGTTGCTGGATGTAATAATGAATATTGTAGTCGTCATTTACTCCCTGAGCCACTGAAGATGCAGTAGACTATGTTTGTTTGTGAAGGGAATGCGCCTCCCGATCTAAACAAATGCGTCTATGTTTGCGTGAATCATTCATGATCCAGATTCATTTACAGCATAAGCGAGTATAAGGTTTGTTTTTTTTTTATGAACCTTTGCAATCGCCTTTCCTAATAACGTGCTAGTTTTGCAAGTTTTGTGGCTAAACGCGGCTAAATGCGGCTAAAGTAAACCGAAGTCTCTTTATAGCTGACCGCACACTAGACGATTTTAAGGTCGATTTGCACCCCCAAACGATCAGGAGGCGTGGATCGATTCAAGGCTTGTTGGAAACAATTTTTGTCCAAAAAATCCTCTATTGTGTGGTGTCAATATGATTATTTAACTGCTCCCCATCGTGACGAAGCGTCCCCGAACTCAAATCGTAAATATCAAACATGTTAGGATTCTTGATCGGGCTGCCTCTGACGTGATACCCGCGATAGCCAATCAGAGCAAGCTTGGCAGCCACAAAAATGCCACAGAAGCAGAATACATCACCCATTTTCTTTTTTATGCTTTGTTTTTCGCTGTGAAACAGAATGCGCACCAGGAGAATCAGCTGACAACGGTCTGCCATTTGTTTTTCTTCTCTAGTCACGTTTGATCTCGCGAGTCTCCGTGAGCTCTCATGTCACTGTGAAATCGTTCTTGCAGTCAACAACTGTATGGTCTCGCAGTCTGGTCAAATCGTCTAATGTGTGCATGCAGAGGATTATTAGGCTAAAAATCATCTGAAACTGTCTTCATGTCTGTGGTCTTCCATGGTGTTGCATCTTTCCCCAGTCAAAATTATACCAGTGACACGTCTTGGGTATTCTATAGTCTTTGAGTAAACAGGCTCGTCACTCCACAGAGAGAAGAGAGGGGTGGGGCAAGCAGAGCTCATTAACACTTAAAGCAACATCGACCAGAACAGGATGATTTTTGCAGAGTTGATTTTGGCAAGGTAAAAAGGTGTTTTTTACACTACCATTGAGAAATTTTAACCAAAGCATGTTATAGACTTTTCATTAAGACCCTAAAGAATCATATCAACTTGTGGAAAATGGGCATCCGATGACCCCTTTAAGAGAAACCACAAAAAAACAAACAAAAAAACAGGTGAATAAAGACTGACAGCCAATGAGCCTTGTGATCAGTGTCATCCCAAGCATGGTTGCAATGTGTTCATTGTCTTTATTCTTTAGGTGAATAAAGAAAAATTTATTAATTTATTTTAATTATGAAACAAAGCAACATATTTGTACTAGACAAGTGTGAAATTAATGTGGATAAAAAAAAAATATACTCTGAACCCCACGTGGATTTACACAAACTGAGAAAGTCAAAAAGTGTTAGGTTGTGCCCTGCACTCCCCTACATGTTGACAGTGTTTGCACTTTGTGTATTTATTAATGAGTCAGTAACTGTGCATGTGTGTGCAGTTTTTGAATGAATATTCCAGTCCATAACTGTTCTGTTGCTCTTTTTGCATGCATATGAACTTCCCTCAGTGTCATGAATATTCAGTTTCTTTCACACACTAAAAATCCGTGCCATATTATAGTTAGCTGCCTTGATGTCTACATAGACCAATACCTTCTCTGCAGCATTTAACCAAAACTGCAGTTTATGACTGACTGAAGCAACACTAGCCAAACAAATAGTGCTCCTCATGTAAAGCACAGGAAACTCAGCTGATTCCAGTATTTTTTAAATTAGCTAAGATAACAATGCATAGTGTACACAAATACTCTGCAAATCTCTGCAAATTACATAAAAGTGGCTTCTACTTCAAACTTAGTTTTAGTGGGTTGAATAGTATACAGAGAAAGCGGGAGAGAGAGACGAGGTTGGCCTCAGTATCACACGTTGCTCCTCCCAGTCTAATGGATTGCAGTTGCCTGGATTATGGCTTGGCCGACGGCCTGAATCGGTGGAATTATGAGTAGGACATGAGCCTCAGGGTTTTGGGGAAAAAGAGACGTGAATGTTTTAAAACACAGCCAAGATGCATTTACACACCAGTGCTACGAGAGTTACAGGGATCCCCAGCCTCAGTCACCATTCACTGACCATTCAATGACCCTGACTCAAATCGCGCACTTGATGTGGACTTCTGACCTTTGCTTACAGTACATGTGTCAGTGAAGTTCCCACCCTTGGTGTGGCAGTGCTCTTTTTGATGTAGCCTTTACCCACAGGTGCAGTGGTACTCATGGGGCATTACATCAGCCAAGTGTGTACTCACTAAAGGGCCACAAGAGCCAAGGGACACGTTGTACAGGACCTAAAGTACACACACACATTTATTTTTACTAAATTTGTGAGGTCATAGACTTCCACTGATTTTCTCTCTGGTTATTAATATTTTGAATCCCCTAACCCAACCTTTACCCCTAAACTTACCCCTCACACAAACATGTGCAGAACACTACAACATCTTTTGGCTGATTTATTAGCCTTTTTATCTACTGAGGACTGAGGGTTGTCAAAGTATTTCACAATATAAGTGAGGACATTTGGTTTGCACAAGTATATTCAAAACAAGCACAAACACAGTGCACACTTCAATCTGTTTGGCTGATTTCTGTGTGCTGTTTGAAAGTCTGGACAATAGTGCATTATGAAATACTAATTGACGTATTTGCGAAAGTTTGTAAGGTTTATGTCATTACATATGAAATAAATTTACGGGTACCAAGAAAATGGGTTGTCCTCAAGCACAAGTGTATATTTTAGAAACTCTTGTTGAAAATGGTATAAATATTTTATTTGGTAACACTTTATTTTAAAGTGTCTTTGTTGCAGGTTATGTGTAATTATTAAAGTAATAACAGTAAATTATGCATAATTACATGCAGCTTACCCTAAACCCTAATCCTAACCATAAAGTAAGTACATGTTAATTAATATTACAAATGATACTTAATTGCATAATTATTCTGTGGCAACATCACCTTAAAATGTTTTATTTTATTTTATTTTATTTTATTTTATTTTATTTTATTTTATTTTATTTTATTTTATTTTATTTTATTTTATTCTATTTTATTTTATTTTATTTTATTTTGGGAAACCAACATGCATACAGAGAGTAAACTGCTAATGATGTGATTGGTAAATGCAAGATTTTAAATTGTATTTTATGAAATCAACATGAATACAGATAGTACATTTTTGAAAATGTGGTTGCATTTTTAAAGTACATTTTTTTAAAATACATATTTTTATTTTATTTTATTTTATTTTATGAAACCAGCATTAATAAAGAGAGTAAATTTCCAAGAATATGGTTGATAAATGCATTTTAAAGTACATTTTTAAAAGTAAATAAATAAACAAACAAATAAATAAACATAAATAAACTATTTGTTTTATTTTATTTTATTTTATTTTATTTTATGAAACCAACATTAATAAAGAGACTACCTTTCCAAGAATATGGTTGATAAATGCATTTTAAAGTACATTTTTAAAAGTAAATAAATAAACAAATAAATAAACTATTTGTTTTATTTTATTTTATTTTATTTTATTTGATGAAACCAACATTAATAAAGAGAGTACATTTCCAAGAATATGGTTGATAAATGCATTTTAAAGTACATTTTTAAAAGATTTTAGGGGAAAAAAACTCACTCAGTTTCAGACTATTACAAATTAACATTTCCCAGCATCAAATATTCAGCTGTACGTCATTTGGAATGGACACTGAAAATGTACTAAATATGAAAATGCAGTCTCATGTATATTGTGCATGCGAAAACAAGCAAAAGTCCAAGAATCCAGAATGCACACATATGGAGCTAAATAAAAGCCGCACACTCTCCAGGATGAGTGGATGGGAAACAGAAAACAGCAGCACATGGTGGTGATGATAGGCGATCATTACCCTTAGCAAGATCTCCAGCATTTCAATTAAGTTCAGGTTTTCAGGGCTTGTGTGTTGAAACAGAGGCCAGAGAAGAACACTAATGCAAACGGCAGTCATTAAAGGAGCTCTGCTCGCTCTTCCCTGCTAATTAACTTAATGACTACTCGCCATGGGCTACAGCCAAGAGAGAGAGAGCTGCAGAAAGAAATAAAGTTGAGATGGAGGGATGAATTGAAGAGAGTGTGTTGGGGGAAGAGAAAGGAGATTGAGATGATTTCTCTGTGTGTGTGGTCATGCTGTTGTCCTAATCGGCTGCTTGCATTACAGATATTCACTCTGGACACCAGTGGAGAACGTGAACAGACAATTACGATGTTGAGTGTGTTTGAAATACACCTATAAGTGCTGCTGAATAATTAGCCATGACATTCACCATCCAGTCAGTCGAGTGTCTGTTGGAAACACAAGCACATCAGCATCCTAAACACAACATATACCCATATGAATAAATACATGCTGCGTGTTTCCTATAGTGCTGAAAAGACATTATAAACATTGTATGCAAGTTTACTGATGCCTTACCTTCAGCTAAGGTTTCTCACCGCTTTTAAATGGTTAAAAATTAAATGTAGGTCTTGAAATGGTTCATTGAAACAAATCTGTCAACACAACAGGACCAATTAGTTTGCCTCATATACATGCAGTACAGTTCAAAAGTTTTTTTTTTTACTTTCTTTCCTTTTATTCTTGACTAAGCTGTGTTTATTTGAGCAAAGCTGTTTTCTTTGTGAATATACAGTAAAATGCATTTAATTCCTGTGATGTAAAGCTGAATTTTCAGTATCATTACTTCAGTCTTCAGTGTCACATGATCCTTCAGAAATCATTCACAGTGATGATTGGCTGCTTAAGAAATATTTCTGATTATTATTATTATTATTATTGATGTTGTTGTTGAAATCAGTAGTGGAGCAAATTTTTGTGGAAACAGTGTATTTATTTGTTTGTTTGTTTATTTATTAACTACTGTAGATAAAAAACAAAATATATGGAAGAAAAAATAGCTATTTAAAAGTGTAAAATAAAATAAAATAAAATAATCAATTCAAAACATTTGAAAAGTAGAACAATTCTTTTTTAACAGATTATTGTAAAAAAAAAAAAGGAAAAATGTGTCACTTTATCTTATTATTCCTCATGTTTGTCAGCAGGGGATGATCATTAAGGCCCCATGGATTTGTATAGTAAAAACCTGATCCCTGAAAAGTACATTCTTTCTAAGAAGCAATAAGTTTGAAAGCTTGTTACTACTCTTAAAGAAACAGTTCATCTAAACATGAAACATTGTTGAAAATGTCCTCACCCTCAGGCCATCCAAGATGTAGATAAGTTTGTTTCTTCATCAGATTTGTACTGTAGCAATACATCGCTTACTCACCAATGGAGTGAATGGGTGCCGTCAGAATGAGAGTACAAACAGCTAATAAAAACATCACAATAATCCTCAAGTAATCTACACCATTTGGTCCATCAAATAATGTCTTGAGAAGTGAAAAGCTGCATGTTTTGGAGTAATTTTTAGCATTTGTTCATTTTTAAGTATGTCTTAACTATTAACTTTATCATGCCCCAAAATATACTAAAAATAACTTAATTAGTTTAAGATCCTATTTGCTGAGACTGTATCTTTTAAAATTTTACATTTAAATAAATAAATAAAAGATTAAAGTAAAAAAAAAAAAAAAAAGTCATAGCTTCATAGTATGACCCCCAACTGAACAATTCCTTAAAGGAGAAGTTCACTTAACAACAATTTAAAAATAAATTTACTCACCCCCTTGTCATTTAAGATGTTCATGTCTTTCTGTCTTCAGTTGTAAAGAAGTTATGGTTTCTGAGGAAAACAATTCAGGATTTTTCTTTATTTAATGGACTTCATGGCCCCGAATTTGAACTTCCAAAATGTAGTTTAAAATGTGTCTTCAAAAGGCTTTAAATGATCCCAGCCGAGGAAGAAGGGTCTTATCTAGCGAAACGATCGGTCATTTTTTTCCAAAAATAAAAATTTGTATACTTTTTAAGCACAAAAGCTTGTGTAGCACAGAGTCTGGGATGTACATTCACGACGCTACGTACTATTGAATCACATCGAAAGGTCATGTGGAACTACAGACCCAGTGTTTACAAAGCAAACGCACAGAGACTAAGAAAGTGCAAGTAAGTCAAACGCTGTTTACAAACAAAAAGGTACAACGATGTCGGACGATTCTGAAGTTGTAAGAGAAAATAAGATGGAGTTTTTCAACATACTCTACCTTTTTGAGCCGGAGTACACAGACAATGAACTTAGACGTGATTCGTAGTAGTGATGGGAAGTTCGGATCATTTTACCGACTCGGACCTTTGAGTCTCGTTCTGCAAAATAAATAAACCTTTTTCGAGTCATTTCATTCATTTTAGCAAAATATAATTAAAATGTTACGTGTTACTTCCCTAACACATCTACTGCTTACACAAACATTGATCACACTACAAACAAGACAAAACTATAATGCTATAAGAAACAGAAAAGATTCATTCATTGTTTGCCTGGGTCTTTAGTCTATGATTAGCTCACCTCACCTCTTATCTGACTAGTTTTCGGGTTCGAGCCGTTCATTCATCATGTGACAGCTCCATAAGTTGAACGAACGACTCAAAAAACCCAAAGACTTGAAACAGTTGAACTAATTCCAGTACAGAACCTAATAGGATGTTGCGCATGCGCGACTGAACGAATCACTCCCCGAGACGACTCGTTCTTCCTGAGTCACATTAAAGATTCGTTCAAAATGAACAAATCATTCAAGAACGTGCATTCCAGAGCCTGTGCTATGCGAGCTTTTGTACGGTGGCCGAGAGAGCTCTACGCGCTGCAACTTAAGAAAACACATGCAAATAGAAAAAAACGACAACAAATTAAGAAAACATCTTCATCAGTTTGACAACACAGGCGCTACAAATCCTTGCAACGCTGCAAATAGCACGGACCACAACGGAAATGTTTCAGGGGGACCTCAAAAAGTGACGAACCCAGCTGGAACCTGATTATTTGTTCAGTCACTTTTGGTCAGAGTAGAGGTGTTGTCGGTGAACTAAAAGGTGCATTTTTTGTTTATTTTAACATCCTGAGCATACGATTCATTGGTCTTTTGGATATTATTAGACTAATCTGATGAATTACACACTTAACTGTGAAACGTTATTAACTTAATTGCAAATAAATATATAAATATATGTTTTCTTAATTTGTTGTCGTTTTTTTCTGTTTGCATGTGTTTTCTTAAGTTGCAGCACAATGAGCTCTCTCGGCCACCGTACTTTTGTGCTTAAAAAGTATACAAATTTTTATTTTTGGAAAAAAATGACAGATCGTTTCGCTAGATAAGACCCTTCTTCCTTGGCTGGGATCGTTTAGAGCCCTTTGAAGCTGCATTTAAACTACATTTTGGAAGTTCAAAATTGGGGCCATGAAGTCCATTATATGAAGAAAAATCCTGAAATGTTTTCCTTAAAAAAACATAATTTCTTTACAACTGAAGACAGAAAGACATGAACATCTTGGATGACAAGGGGGTGAGTAAATTATTTGTAAATTGTTGTTCTGGAAGTGGACTTCTCCTTTAAAATGAATTGATTAGAAAATTTGAAAACTACTCAGTTGATTGAACTACTCAGTTAAACCGGCCGTTGTGGTGTAAAACATTTCCAGCAGGATACTGACATTGTCTAGAGCAGTAAACAGGGAGCGGGGTCACAGGTCAGCAGTGACTGAATACAGTTAACATATCCTGACTTACACCCGGATCAGTTTCACAGTTACAGGTCAATGGCATTTGAACACAGAAATCTTTAAGCTGCAGGTACAGGATGAGAGCAGCCCTCTAAAATCTCTTTACTCACACACGCACACGCATGTCCAAAGGAACATGTCAGAACACATTAGTGATAAGCACACACAGCAGACGGGCGGAGGCTACAGCCCTATTTGCTTGCCTAATAGATGCCACATTATTCCAGTCTACCCTTGAGCTGTGGGCAAGATCACGGGCTGACGGAGCGCTTTCGGAGAGAGGTCACGCGTGCTGTCCTCTTGAGTTATTTACCTCTTTATTTATTTATTAGCATATTTACCACGTCGCTGTGTGTGGAAGAACAATAGTCTGAAAATTGAGATCGTGAATGAGTCAGGAATGGATAAGATCACACTTTGAGCATTTTCTCAGATCTTCATATTTCTGACGTATACAGCATTTGAATCTCATGGAAATTTAACTACAAAATTAGATCCGTTTGACTTTGCTTAGCACTCTTGAGGCTTTTCGTTCAGGGAGGATCTATCTACTCCAATGAAAGTGTTTTAACTGTCTACACTTTTGGCGGCAAAATTAGCGAAAAAGCCATTCTTAAATCTTTCTTTTTGATTTTGAGGTAAAATATGAACCAGGAATGTTTTTGTCAAGTTGCAAGAACCAGCCATCAGAGCTCGTGCCTTTCATTGTCTGTTCATCCCGTCTGTGTGTTTCTCTCGCGCACACGCAGACAGTGAGTGTGACCTGTCTGACTGCGTGTGGAACTGTGCCCCGCTATCGACCCTCTGCAGGTTTAATATTCATAAAGGCTATTTCAGCAGCTTTGGACGTTAGCAGGGCACACCGCCACAGTAAATCGATCCCTGCTGATAGACATCGGCTTCCCCAACCCATATCGATTCCATTCAGAGCAGCGCTCAAGGTCTCCTCCGGCGTCTCTGCTCTCCATTCACACCTCCAGCTCCTCATGACACACACACTCTGATCACACGGACAGATGATGCTAATTGCATTATTCACAATTTACAGCATTAGGAAACTGATGTTGTTTTGGTACATTTATAGCCCAGTAGTAACATCGGTCAATCAATCCATTATATTCTTTATTTTTTCAGTGTAATGTTTTATTTGTCATGGCATGGCAAAGGTGAAATGAGGAAGACTCTGTGCTGTTCTAGATTATGTGAATTATTTGTGGAAATATGCGACCTTGGACCACAAAACACATAAGGGTTTATCTTTTTTTTTTTTTTTTTTAATTGCTTTCCGTTGATGTAGGACAATATTTAGCTGATACACAACTATTTGAAAATCTGTAATCTGAGGGTGCAAAAAAATCTAAATATTGGGAAAATCGCCTTTAAAGTTGTCCAAATTAAGTTCTTAGCAATGCATATTACTAATCAGAAATTAAGTTCAGATATATTTATGGTAGGAAATTCACAGAACATGATCTTTATTTAATATCCCAATGATTTCTGGCATTAAAGAAAAAAATCCATAATTTTTGGCTATTGCTACAAATATACCCGTGCTACTTATGGATCCATCTTATTTTTAAAGGGAGACACTGAGGCAAAAACACTGTTTTTTCATGCACCTGTCAAGTTTAAGATTTTGGACTTCGGTTTTTCAGACTAGTAGAAAGAAAACATCCAAAAGACCCTGTTAAGTGTTTCTGTTATAGCACATTATCTATTTGTGTCAATAGATTTAAAGTGCAATACATTTTATCAAAATGAGTTTTTTCTCCTACACTGAGCAATGAATCTCCACTTCAGCAGCACTTACACACACCAAACTTTACATGTTTATTCCTGTCTATATCCTGAAGGTTTTTAAAGAGGGATTTGTTTAGATATAATTTGCTTGGTTTTATACAACATTTTATTTGCATATTTAAACCTAACATTTTAGAAAAAAAAAAAAAAAGTTTGCCGTTATCAATGTAGTCAATCAAATGGGTAAGGCAATAACTATTAATTTGTTTTTTGTTGTTGTTTTTTTGTTTGTTTGATTTTTCCTTTACCCTATTCACCTGCAGTGTCTCGCCTTATAAAATTAATTGATATATGATTTAAAAAAAAAAAATACTTAAAAAAAAAACTGTGAACTGATAGGGACATACATTTTGTAGCACTTAGGTGAAAGCATCAATATTGCTGTTGTAATGGTTATCAATTTACATTTTTTATTTATTCCTGATTATTACATTTTTGACACAAATCATCCTTTACCATTTGTAATACAGACATGATTAATAGTTCTGTGTGGCTGTAAAGGAGTAGTTCACCCATAAATAAGAATTTGCTTAAAAAATGTTTTCACCCTTAGGACATCCAGTTTGTTTGAGTTGAGTAGTTTGTTCATTTGGAGATTTGGAGAAATTAAGCATTGGAAATGTAGCATAATGCAGCAAATGCAGTAAAAAAGTAAGTAATTGCATTACTTTTAGTTACTTTTTATGTAAAGTAATGCATTACATTACTTTTGCGTTACTTTTAAAATCTGGACAGATTTGCTTGCTTGTTTTTAATATAAAAAGTTCTATTTTTAGCAAATGTAAAAACCCTTTCACAACAAAAAGTGAAATGAATAAAGCCTCAGGCTGAAAGAAAAGTAAATTCACATCTGTGCAGTGGAACACAGGAGAAGGAGGTTCAACACTCTTTAGCATTAAAATAAAACAATGAAGCACAAATGTTAGTTTATCTAAAGTCATTTTTTCTTATTAGTATGGTTGAACTGAATCATCAAAGGTCAGCAGCAAAGACACTGGTTAATAAAATGGGATTGAATATATAAAGGATATTTGTGTTCTTCAACTTTTAATTATTGCAGGTTTGCGTCATATTATGATTTTGCATGAGTATGAAATAGAGGTTCATGTGTCAACGTGGGCAGTTACATGTTAATAAGCGTATGGTTCTGATATAATAATCATCAACATTTCTAAACTAATTTAAGAACTGGACTTTGTGGACTACAGGGGAGGACTTTGAGTTTTCGAGTTAGAGTTCATCTACATTATATTTTAAATAAGCAAGTCAACTGCTCTCTCTATTAAATAGGCAATAATGTTCAACTTCGTATTTTAATAAAAAGCAGTTGGGGCTGAAAAATAATCACTGCACAGCCATTTTAGAGTTTAAACACATATGTACTAAACATTACCAATTCACTTATAAAATGAAGCATACAAATATACACAGATGCATAGTGCTAAATAATTCATGTCCTAAAATTGAGAACATAAGTGGTGCGCACACACACATAACAGCGATGAATTCTTCAGGAATCCTCTAAAGTGCAGCAAATATGAAAAATTTAATCATGCCAGAGAACAAAAATTCATAAGGAAATGTATAAAATCAATATTTTATACTACTTACTGCACCTATTCTTTATTACAAACCTGTTCAGGAACAAACATTAATAATAAATGCTGACGGGGTTCTGCAGGTACAGAGTGAAAGATAGAGCTTGCAGTTCAAAAGCAATACTATTTCATTCATCTTTAAAGCATCCCGCTCTTGTTTTTTATTTCTCCGGGAGCCATTGAGGTGCTCTTTTAAAACTAAAAGAGGGAAAGGAAAAACAGGCTTTGATAGATTGAATGATCCGCGGTGCCAACTGGCTGTCAACACAAACAGCGATAAAAAAAAAATGGGAGTGAAAATGTTCCAAACAGGAGTTTTCAAGGTTATGGGCCGTAGCAATGATTTGGAGGCAGGGGTGCCGGATCTGAGGGGGCACAACTTGCCTCCCAAAACATATAATCCTACCTGGATTTACTTACTGATATTACAATATCTACATATATGTTGGGCTGAAGTGCTTTTATCTGATAATATTTAAAACAAGTAAAAGTGATGGCTGACACTAAAAATCTGACAGTCTGATCTGATGGTACCCTACATCACCCAAGAACAATTACAATGTTAAGTAGAAATCAGGGAATATCAGAAAATCTGTAGTGAAACATAAGACAACATTACTTTTAAAAACATTACTTCAAATTGGTTTTCACAGGTTTTCAATCTTTTCAATGCGGGGACCCTCAAACATGAACAATCACTTTGTATGGGACCCCCTTTCTAAAATAACAACTTTGGAGTATTTCTAAAATATAAAGGCAATTATATTTCCATACAGAATAATATTCATTGTGATATTATAAAATAAAGTTGGATTCTACATGTAGTTTTCATCCTGAACACTATTTACAAAACTCAGTTCTGTATGAAAATGAATTAGATGATATACACTGCCCTCCAAAAGTTTGGAGTTTGGAAACACCCTAGAAAAGTGGGTATATATATATATATATATATATATATATATATAAAGTATATATATATATATACATACTTTTATAATATAGTTAATGTAGAAGCTAAAAAATCAGGGTAACACTTTAGTATAGTTTTTTTTTTATTATTATTATTAGTCATAATTAATTTAACTGTACATGTATGTATTTAATACACACACAGGTTAACACTGACAGCCCTATTTTGAGATATTTCCAAACTTTTTCCACAGACCCTGTAAAGGCCCCTGCAGTCTCTGGCCCCCAATTTGAAAACCCTGTGTCCAGATGTATTCCTTAAAGTTGGCAAAATAGACTTTAAGTAGATTTTGTTTTATACATGAAAATACAGCAAGTTCTCACTCCCAACTCACCACATATTGACGCTTGATCAGGACCCCTTTGGTGTCAATTTTTGACCCTCAAGGTACCTATTTAGCTGCATGTTTCAACGCACACCGATGTCCGTTTAGCATCACTTTTCGACGTGCAGTGTCCTCCAGTGTTTTCAGTTGTTTGTCTTAATTTAATGGTTTGCATGCATTTGTAAAAATGTATTTATATTTTTATTAATTTTACATAAATGTATACTTTTATTGGAGTAACCCCACCCCTACTCTAAACCTACCCACTTCTGAACAATATAAATAAAAATATACAAATATAAGTATAGTCACAAGTATTTATTGCAAAAACTGACCGTAAACAAGCAGTTTAAAAGCATTACAAACAAGTTGTGTTGCATTCCAAGTCTTCTAAAGCCGTATGATATCTTTATGCTAAGAAGAGAGTAAAACATAACGTTTAATCGCTGAAAATGATCCCGCTCTGTTAACGCGCTCACATCTCATTCAAAAACATAATCCTGTAGCATGACACAATTGGTCGCGAGACACACAAGAGCCAATGGCATTTCACAACTGAAGCTGATGTAACACTTCTTCTGGTGCACACAGAATGAGCTTTACAGCAGACGGAGACAACGATCATGTTTATTCCTCTCACAAATCAATCATTTTGCCTCGGAAGACTTGGAATATTAATATTTTCTGAATAAATTATGACTGTAGTTGTATCTAGCTGTAATATCTTGTGTTTTATTGAAAAAAATGGTAGGGACAGGGGTTGTGTTATGTGCTCATAAATGTGTAAATAGTGTAATATAAATAAAACTGTTGTGACTGTTTACATTGAAAAATCACACCCTGATATGTATGCAATAATGGCAGTATTATTACCCAATATATAATTTAATCATGGTGATAAAATTCACAGTGCCTTTCGCGTTATTTAAAGCACATCGAAAAATTACATCAAAAAATTGACGCCAAAAGGTTCTGACCAAGCGTCAATATGTGATGAGCTGGGAGTGAGAATGTGTTGCAAAATACATTGATTTCTTTAGAACACAAATATCAGGTGCAGTGTGATTGCATGTACCACAACAACACAGTAAAGAAAACAGTGCTGTTTAGGACATTTCATTTAACAGTCTCTTACATTAGTTCCAGAAGTCAAAAAATATGTTAGTATTCAGATGTAGAGAGACTTAAACAGTGTTTACACAGCAGCAGAATAAGGTTGTCAGTCCTGTTTTTGAGTGCTAAATGCGGTTATGCCCAAAGACGTTTCAGTTGTAAGTGAGAGCGAAAGCCACATTATATCAAAACAGACTTCTTTACATTTTCTGGACTCATACCTGCAGTTAAGAGTGGGTTCAGTAAACCTGTGCTGTGCAAACACAAACACGAACTGTAGAAAGCAGTAATCTGCAATTATAAACTTAAAGAGCTGTTTCTACCCGATTTTACAAATAAAATGAATATTGTTAGTATAAATTGATGATTAAACGGTAACACTTTATTTTACGGTTTCTTAACTAGTTGCTTATTAGCATGCATATTACTTGAATATTAGCCATTTATTAGCATTAGTTAGGCACATATTAATACCTTATTCTACATGACCATATTCTACATCCCTAATCCTACCCAATACCTAAACCTAACAACTGCCTTACTATCTATTAATAAGCAGCACATTAGGAGTTTATTGTGGGGAAATTCATAGTTAATAGTTAACAGTGAGAACTGGCTTCTAAACTGAAGTGTGACCCAACTGACGTATATAAGTTGGTTCAGAGATGTTAAATAATATTTTAGACTTGAATGATACTGCAGATTAGTCACTGTAGATTAGTCACTCTGCACAGATTCTTGTCTCGTGTCGTCTCATGGGACGCTTCTGGTTCTGGGATGGAGATATGAACTGTGTTTTAGATCCAGTTCCCATTGGTTTTGTGGTCTGTGTCTAATTCAAACGCTGCTTTCAGAAGTCATGCTTTTTTAACCTGCTCCAGAGAAGCTTTTGAATTTGGCTGAGGGTTGTCAAACAGAATAATCTGTTGCTCCAAAATAAAACACACTTTACCTGGGAACAATTTTTGAGATCTACAAAATATTAATTATAATGAATAAATTATAAAGATGTACAAAGATTTAATTACTATAAATCATTATTACCAATTATTATTAGTGCTCAGTTGTTAATATTTGCTGAATAAAACTATTGCATAATTTTCAAGATAATTTTTAAGCAGCACAATTGATTTCAACACTGATAATAATAAGAAATGTTTCTTGAGCAGCAAATCATCATATTCAAGTGTTTTCTTAATCATGTGACACTGAAGACTGGAGTAATGGTGCTGAATATGTGGCTTTAAACAGCAATTACATTTTAAGAGATTTTCACATAGAAAACAGTTCATTTAAATTGTAATAACATTTCCAGATGTTAGTGTCTTTACTGTATTTTTAAACAGAAATTCTGCCTTGATGAGAATTCATTAAAAACATGTAAAAATGGAAATGCTTCCAGACATTTGACAAGTAATGGTATGCATGTATTACAAACACTTTAACATACGTAAGATTTATTTCAACATTTCTTCTCTTTTTTTTTTTTTTTTTTTTTTTTTGCTGTTGGCTTTTATGTGCTGTACACACACTGCTTTAATCCTGCTGTTATTCTCTTTGACTGTAAGCACTGATATATGTGTGTGTGTGTGTGTAACTAATGCTTTGGGCTCCTCCCTTCCCTTTAACCTGCTGTTCTCTAGTGGATGAGTTTAACACAGGCATAGACTTTAATGGCTTCTGAATGGAGTGTTTTCATGGAGTGTTAGGCAAAGACCCTCCCCTGGATCCCAGCGCTCAGTGACAGGGAGCAGAGGCTGATTTAATCGGACAGTCTCTCCCCTGGTACCCGTCCCGCTGGAGGAGAAAGACAGACAGAGAGAGAATGGAGCGGTACTGAGGTTAACCGGCTGGACGAACGGGCCAGTGGAGACAGACATATGCTGGGCGTCAGTGCCTGCTAAACTGAGAGACTGAGAGAGAGAGAGAGAGAGAGAGAGAGAGAGAGAAACCAAAGTAAAACAGTTGACTTAATGGTGAAGTTTGTACTTTCTGTGCCTGTAGTGTCACTAAATGAAATTGAGGGCCATCCAAAAAGGCTGTCCAAAAAGAGTACTTTATACTGAAATAAGCACATAATTGGAAATTAATTAAAACATATAGGATGTTTATGAACTTTACAGTGATTTTTCTGACTTACTTAAGGACATCTTTATAATTAATTTCGTAATTACATCTGTTGGCTTTTGTAATATGGTTAAAATGTACCACTGAAAAAGATTACTAGTATTTATGGTAAACTATTTTTTTTATTTATTTATTTTTTGTTGTTATTCATGCAACTAAAATAAAATAAAAATAAATAAATAAATTCAAAACGATTAAGCACACTTCTTTTTCAATGTCAGTAATTATTCTTCCATTTATAGACTTCATCTTTAAAGAATACCAGTCCATGTTTTTTTGTTGTTGTTGTTTTGTTTTGTTTTGTTTTGTTTTGTTTTGTTTGTTAGTTTTTTTTTTTGTTTTGTTTTGTTTTTGGCCTTCATCTTCAAACATAAAGCAAAGCACAATATCTGACATTAAGCAAAGTATATTGCAGGGTTTTTTTAAAGTACGAGTAAGTAGCACACTAGATATTGCTTTATTTAATTCAGTCTTTCATAGATTCTGTGAAGAACAGTGTGTGTGAGAGACCGATGTGTTGGAAACCCACAAATGAGACTATGAGTCATTCTACCTTGAGTTTGATTCAGTGACCCATACTTACACTACAATGAGTGTGAAAGCCAAGGGAAAACAGCCATAACGTCTTCATAATGTTTGTGAATGTAACACAACACACTCATGAGCAGAAACGAAAGAGTGTGTTAGCTTGTATGACACTTCTTCTGTGTGTGTATGTCAATTTTAGCCCGTATATCAATAAATAAATAAATAACATCTGAACATTTGTAGGTTACCTGAAAATACCTGAGTGCTGGTAGTGTTTCTTATTCAGATTTACATGAATCATGAAAAACATGCCATCATTTGAACTGGCTGGTTTTAGCTGGTCTTCCAGCCTGGTCATAGCTGGTTTTAGACTGGGAAACCAGCTGACCAACCAGCTAAAACCAGTTTAGCCAGTTTGGAAGACCAGCTTAAACCAGCTAAGACCTTAAATCAGCTAAGGCGAGCTAAGACTTTATGGTCACCTTTATTTTAAGGTCCAATTCTCAAGTGCTTTTTAAGTGCTAATACACAGCCATTATTTTAATATGCATGGTAATACGTAACTAGTTGATTGTGAGAAGTTTTCCCTATACTAAAGTGCTACCAAGTAATCCAAATTAATCAAGAGGTTAACATGTGCTTTATACAATCAAACGATTTGATGTAGTCTTTTAATTAAATATAAACCACTGATTAACACATACAACAAATATGGTAAACAGAAGCTCAAATTTGCTTGCTTGATGCGGGACAATCAGTAAGGTTGTTGGTTGTGTGGACTTTCAATGGATGGACAAAAGTGAAGAAAAAAATATTTCAATTATCTTCAGCTGTGTTTTCATATGGTTTTGGGAAGACATAAGGGGTGATTAAATGATGACAGAATTTTCATTTTTGACTTAATTGTGGCTTACATGGTTTCAGTATGGCTAGGCATAAACCTTCTTTTCAAAGCAGGTATAGTCATTTTTGCACCACGAGAGGCACGAAATGGCATTGCAATTTGTTTGAGCCAAGAAGATCTATAATACCTGTAAATAGCTATCCGCTAGCACTCTCATTCATCTCAGTGGCATACACTCACCTGCACAGGACCTCACAGAAGACCGTGCTGTGAAATCTGCCATCTTTGCGGCTCTTGGGTGCTCCTCGCATCAAGACTTTGGTGTCTTTAAAAGATGGTGACAGAATGAGCTACGACACAAACCTCCTTTAATCGCTGCAAAAAAAACTGATAAGCACAACCTACACTCAAACCCAGGAGAAGAGGAATGCGAGATTGGCAGGGTCATGGTCATAGCAGTTTGTGGTTTTGGTCTGATTTCAGATGCAGTGATGTTCATTTTCAAGATCCCATTCAGAGCTCTGGACGATTTTCAGCTCGGAGAGATTGTGATAGTATGAGACATTATAATCTGTGAAGTATTTTCTGGTTTAGGATACTCACCAAGGACTCATTATTGTATGAGCTCATAAATCATTGTCTATAGATAGCATGCAAATATTTCTTCTGCTGGCACTCATACTCTCTTCTGAGGCCCAGTTTGAGTTCACGCGAGGTGAAGTATGCTGTTTTAAACCAGTTACACAGTTTGCCATCTATTAAAATTAATTGTTACTTGAACAATGCTGAATGTGTGCCCAGCCAGTAAATTCCTGTGCCTAGTTTTACTTCTACATTTTTTTTCTTCACATTCTCATGTACTACTAGAACTTCTGTCATGGTCATTTGACAAAGCATGCATATGGTAACTTACAGCATGATGGGAAAACAGTAATTTGACACCAACGCAGTCATCTGATGTAGCCCTCATCATCAGAAACCGCTGACCTGTTGGTCATTCTCATTGGGGTCGGTTTCTCTCGACTAACCAGTTTCATCGCTGTTCTCGTGGGAAGTGTTCGGCTTACCTCAACGGAAAACCAGCTCTTTGATCTTAATCATAAATCGCATATGTACGGAGAGCTTTAAAATAAAACTGAATGCTGTTAAAGCCATAGTGGAATAAAGAAATCGCACACATCTGTTCACACATCAGTTGAATTCTATATTAATGATACATAATATACTAAAAGCAAATTTTAACTACAAATTATTTACAGTATTTTGTCATCATACACCCTGGAAAATGAAATAAATTAAGACTAACTTTTTTTAAGCTGCATGTATACATTATTAATCTAGAGGATTATTAAAAATGAATCAGTGAAATGCCTGGTTTGGTAAAGTGATCAGCCCCTTAGAGTATACCATTATAAACTTGCTCAGGTGCAAGCAATCAGCTTCCAGATTAAACACCAGGCAAATTGCCCCACCTCACATCAATAGTAGTGGTGTTGATTACTTTAGAATAAAACAAGCTGTTTCTTGAAGATTCCACTGTTAGTAATGCATGGTACGGCAAAGAATTCACCATGGTTGGGATAGTGCTTTTAAAAGACCTCTGGGATAAAGTTGTAGAATGGCACAAGTTAGGAGAAGGCTACAAAACATTTCAAAGGCTTTAGCTATCCCCTGGAGTACTGTTCAGAGCATCATTAAAAAGTGGAAAGTGTATGGCACCACCAGCATTGCCTAGATCAGGCCATCTGTCCAAAGTGAATAAGTGAATGAGTGCATTTATATAGGGCTTTCATTGTGTATTGCCATACACCCAAAGCGCCTTACAATCATATAGGGGGATCTCTCCTCAACCACCACCAAAGTGGATGAAAGAGCCAGGAAGACATTGAAAAGAAAAGCTACCAGGAGGCCAAAGGCAACTTTGAAGGACTTTTAGACTTTATGGCTGGGTCTGGTCAGTCTGTGCATGTGACAACAATCTCCTAAGCTTCACACAAAATGAAAGAAGCCTTTCCTAAAAAAGTGTCATACTCAGTCTCATTTGTGCTATGCAAAAACACATCTGAAAGAGTCTGATACCTTCTGATGAGACCTTTTTGGACTGAACTCCAAGCACTATGTTTGGCGAAAAGCAAACAGAGCCCACAACCCCAAAACACATCATACCTACTGTGAAGCATGGTGGTGGCAGCATCATGTTTGTGGGGGGTTTTCTCTTTAGGTGGAACTGGGCGATTGGTCAGGATTGAAGGGACAATGGATGCTGAATTCTGCATTGAAGCAATTCTGAATTGAGCAATTCTGCAAGGAAGAATGGGCAAATACTCCCCAATCAAAGTGTGCAAAGCTAGTGTCCAAAAAGACTGATGGCTGTAATTAAAACAAAAGATGGCTCTACAAAGTATTAAATCAAGGGACTGTGTTTTTGTTTTAATTTGTTTTCTTTTGTTTTGTTTATTTCTTTGTTAATTTGCAGAACTGTTATGTTTTCTTTTAATTATCATTGGTTTGATGTTGATGTTGTAAGACCAACAATGTAAATAAAGCTAGCCACCAGATCCTCCTGTCAACCCTATAGGCAAAGGGCATCTCAGGAGCCACACTCCAGTGGTTTGAGTCCTACCTCTCAGATAGGTTCTTCAAGGTATCTTCGAGGGGTGCTTTAGGGCTCAGTTATTTTCTTCTTTGTCTACATGCCATCACCAGGTTCTGTCATTCAGAAACATGGCTTTTCATATCACCGCTATGCTGATGACACTCAACTCTACCTCTCATTCAATCTTGATGGTCTGACGATAGCTGCTCACATCTCAGCATGTCTAACAGATATTTCTTGTTGGATCAACCTTGCCAAGACAAAACTGATTGTGGTTTCAACCAACTCAACACTTCATCACAATTTCAACATCCAGCTAGTTGCATCAACCATAACACCTTCCAGGACAGCCAGGAACCTTCGAGTTGTGATTGATGATCAGCTGAATATCACCGACCACATTTCTAGAACTGCCCAGTCCTGCACATTTGCCTTATACAACATTAGGAAGATCAGGCCCTTTCTTTGGGAAAATGCTACACAACTTATTGTTCAAGCTCTTGTTCTGTCCAGGTGTAACGGAGGCCAACTAGTAGGTGCTGTGCAGGTACACCTCACTCCACTGATCTCAAGAGGTGCACTAGCGACAGACGCTAGTGGCCGCAGTCTTTAGCCTCCTTGTTAGTGCGCCCGTCTCCCATGCCGGAGACCCGCTCGGAGTGGTGTGCGAGTACGACTGGGGGGGAGGGGTTACATTGGTGCTATGACCCGGATGGGAGTGAGGTTTAGGGGGGTGAGTGTAACGGAGGCCAGCTACTTGGTGCTGTGCAGGTAAACCTCACTCCCCTGATCTCAAGAGATGCACTAGCGACAGACGCTAGTGGCCGCAGTCTTTAGCCTCCTTGTTAGTGCGCCCACCTCCCATGCCGGAGACATGGGTTCGAGACCCGCTCGGAACGCTGTGCGAGTATGACCAGGGAGAGGGGTTACACAGGCTGGACTATTCCAATACTCTCTTGGCAGGTCTTCTAGCCAGTTCTATCAAACCTCTACAACTAATCCGGAATGCGGCAGCAAGGGCAGTCTTTAAAAGAGTGCATGTCACATCCCTGTTCATCAATTTGCACTCATATAAAATTAAAGGCATGGATTGTGGCCTACAAAACAACCACCTGCTCTAAACCCCTTCACCTAAATTCACAACGTCATACATATATGTCCTCCAGAAGCTTGCTGGTGGAATCTTCAAGAAATGGCTGAAGACACATCTCTTCCATCTACACTTGACCCTCTAACACTAGCACTATTTCTATTTTATCTACTTGTTGTCTTTTTATTCATTTATTTAAAAAAAAAAAACTTGACACTACTTGAGTAGTGTTCTCTGTTCTAGGGGGCAGTCGTGTCCTAACGGTTAGAGAGTCGGACTTGAGTCTCAGGTCCGGCAGGGATTGTAGGTGAGGGGAGTGAATATCCAGCACTCTCTTTCTTTCTTTTTTTTTTAACCCTTGCTGTGTGTACTGCGTTAGATTATCCATCAAAGCACTTACATATTGTTGCTCTTTTGTTGGTTTTTATTGCTTCTATTGTGCTCATTTGTAAGTAACATTAGATTAAAGCGTCTACTAACAGATTAAATGTAAATGTAAAAATACTGTACCTCAAAGTACTCATATTTTATTTTATTTTTTATTATTTTTGTTTTAAACCATTAAGAGTATAAGCAGATATTTTGTTTATCCAAGTATTCCCCACATGATTTAGTTCATTCAGCATGGGTGAGGAAATGACCTCCTGGCACAGAGAGTCTCTTTAGAAGTGTTTCATGGTGCAGAATGACCTAACGGCTCTGTGTGTGTGTTTAAGACTGTGACTCATAGCAGGTGCTGTGTTGCGAATCAGCCAAAAAACCCTATATTTTCCACTGGACTGGATTTTCTGAAACATCCCGCTTGAAACAGAACCTCTTAATGTCTCCCTTTGACATGCACAGGTTTTGATCCTATAATAATAATGGTAATAATAATAAATACACAAAAATATTAGAAACAATTTCATTGTAACCAAGTTGACAGTGAATAATGTAAAATCTACACTGCATGACAGCATCTAAATCCAACAGTTAAAGGAAGTAGAAGCCTTTCCTCATGCACATACTAATTTCCTATTATAGTATTTACAATAACTAATGCTAACCTTGAGTGATATACCCATAAACATAACCTTATCCCATATTTTACACAGTATTTTGTTTGTAAAATCACATTGTGTAAATTAAAGTGCAACCAAACCAATTACTGTTGAGATTGATTGGTAAAACATTTACACTCAGACATGGAAGAGCATCAACAAGCATAATTTACACTATACGACCTTGAACATCCTTTGTGTTCAATGAAAAACAAAATTTTGTGTTGAACGAAAAAATGACATTCAACAACATTCCTAAAAAATGAAGCCCTATATTGTGAAACAAAATACAAACAGCTGTAGCAGTGGTTAAATCAAGAACATATCTGGTTTAAACCTTCAATTGCATATTTCCGCCTAAGGTCTGAAGCAGAGAAGGAATCGTTTGGGTCTGTTTTATGATCACAACGGGGCTAGCTAAGACTCACGGCACTGACATGATTTAGTGGCGAATCTGCTCTCCCAGAGGCCAGTCAATACATCTGAATTATTTAAATCTTCGCCTGAGTTAATTAGATATTTAATTGACTATCTGCAGACGGATGATGGCATCCATTGCATGCATAAATTCATGCAAATGGGACAGTGTTCTGGCTGAGCTGGGGTGGATTTAGCAAAGCAGTTCACAGGTCACAGGCCAATATAAGGCTGCTGGGGTCACCACTGGCCTGGTGTGGACAGACAGTCTCAGAAATTAACTTTCCACTGAAGGGTGTTTGCCGTCTCTTCACATTGGTTAATATCATGAAAAACAAAATGTTAATTCAAAATACATTATTATTAAATTATATACAAAAAGCGAGTTAAGAAAGTTCCTCATCCCAGAAGGCGAGTCAATGAGTTCATCACTGTGTTAATCTAATCCTCTCAGATTGGTGATTATTTGTAATACTCAACACTGCAAAAAAAAAGACACGTAAAAGACATATATGCTGCAATAATATAATGCCACAATCAACATATTTTATTCATTTTCACATCTCAATTTACATTCATGCATGAATTTTGGTGGGATTTTTACATCAAGTTCCCATTCATTTCTGACCACGGTACGCACCAGGACTGTAATGCAGACTTTAAGAAGGAAAATGTTTGTCCACTGCTGGCTAAATACTGCTAGAGAGACTATACTCCCCACTTAATGTTGGTAATTAAATCAGGTTTAAACGGCACCAAATATTTAGCAATATTATCAATTTAACAGCACCGACACTACTGGACAAGAACAAAACTTGAAATTAAAGGAGGAGTCCACTTTCAGAACAACAATGTACAGATAATGTACTCACCCCCTTGTAATCCAAGATGTTCATGTCTTTCTTTCTTCAGCCATAAAGTAATTATGTTTTTTGAGGAAAACATTTCAACATTTTCTCCATATAATGGACTGATATGGTGCCCCGAGTTTGAACTTCCAAAATGTAGTTTAAATACGGCTTCAAACGATCACATATGGGGTTGTAAACGATCCCAACTGAGGAAGAAGGGAAATTATTGTTTTGTTTTTTTAAAAAAAAAAAAACAATACAATGTATATACTTTTCAATGTCAAACGCTCGTCTTGTCTTCCTCTGCCTGAGCTCTGTTTTTGTTTCGGTTCATGACAGTTAGGGTATGTCAAAAAACTCCCATCTCATGTTCTCCCTCAACTTCAAAATCATCCTATATCACCGTTTTACCTTTTTTGTTAAGGGCGTTTGATCATCTTTGCATGTTCATTTTGCGGTTCGGTACTTATGCAGTGATGTAAGACACTTTTGATATGATTTTTGAAGCTGAGGGAGAAAAAATACAATTGGAGTTTTTCGACATACCCTAACTGTCTTGGACCAGAATACACAGAGTTTAGGGAGAGAAAGACAAGACGAGCATTTGAGATTAAAAAGTATTTAAATTGCATCTTTCTAATGAAAATAACCAATTGTTTCGCTAGATAAGACCCTTCTTCCTCAGCTGGGATTGTTTACAACCACATTTGGGATCATTTGAAGCCGCATTTAAACTGCATTTTGGAAGTTCAAACTCGGGGCACCATATCAGTCCATTATATGGAGAAAAATGCTGAATTGTTTTCCTCAAAAAACATAATTTCTTTACGACTAAAGAAAGAAAGACATGAACATTGTGGATGACAATGGGGTGAGTACATTATCTGTACATTTTTTGTTCTGGAAGTGAACTAATCCTTTAATTGAGCTGAATAAAGACACCATTGTCTTCTGTAGAGCTGATTTGGAGCTAAATCAAATTCATGTCACAACTGACAGATTTTGCACATTGACACTTTTATCAAACTGAATTTAACTGAGTTAAATGGCAACACTACTGTCTTCTGTAGAGTTGTTTATAGCTGAATTGAACTTGTATTGTTATGAATAGACTTTACACAGTTGTTGAACTGAAATGAATCAGTTCTGAACACTGAACTTACTGGAACTGAATAATGACACTAATGTCTTGTTAGAGCACAATTTAAATTTGTCTCATATCTGATGTTTGCTTCCTTGATTTAGTTACCTTCCTGTTTATCACGCAACCAAGGCTCATTGGAAATACGTGCTTGTGGCGACATTTCTGCAACATCGATTACGTAATGTACTGCACATTGTCCAGTGAGTGGCGCTAAAACGTGTGTTCAATACATGATGTAACATGTTTTTATTATGTTTGTTCGGGCATGTATCTACCTGATAGTTTTTACGAATGTAAAAATTATATAAAAAATGTGTGTCCACCTTATTCTTTAAAGCAGAAGTAAGATTACTGACGAGACTTCCAGTTCATTAGCAGCTCTAGACATTTTTCCTGAATGTGGAAGTCAAGTCAGACATGACACAATATAATGCAAGTAATTGTGCAAAAAACTAAGCTTTCTTAATCAAAACTCTGGCCCTGTAAATCATACTGTGTATGAAAAAAGATTAAGAGTTGTAGGAGTTTTACTGCCTCTAGTGTTCATTTGAACTGGAAACCGCAGCAATTCATACATACAGTATAGAAAAATGTAAATTTTGTCATCATTTACTCGTTCTCATGTCATTCCACAACCACAACTTTTGTTCATCTCTGTAACACAAATGAAGATGTTTTTTTAATGTTCTCTCATTTTTATCTATTCTTTGAAAGCCTATTCAACCACAAATATTAAGCTTCAAACAGCACATAAAGACATCGTAAATGTAAATGAACACATGTGACCCTGGACCACACAACCAGTATTAAATCACTGGGGTTTATTTGTAGCAATAGCCAAAAACACATTGTATGCGTCAAAATTATTGATTTTTCTTTCATGCCAAAAATCATTAGGACATTAAGTAAAGATCATGTTCCATGAAGATATTTAGTAAAATTCCAACTGTAAATATATCAAAACTTAATTTTTGATTAGTAATATGCTTTGCTAAGAACTTCATTTGGACAACTTTAAAGGCGATTTTCCCAAAATTTAGATTTTTTTGCACCCTTAGATTCCAGATTTTCAAATAGTTGTATCTCGGCCAAATATTGTCCTATTGTCCTAACAAACCATACATCAATGAAAAGCTTACTTATCCAGCTTTCACGAGATTTATAAATCTCAATTTCCAAACATTGACCCTTATGACTGGTTTTGTGGTCCAGGGTCACATATGTGAATAAAAGCCTAAATTAAATCTGTTCATCACAGAAAGTGATTGCATCTTACCAGAACATGTGTTATCAGAACTTTTTTTTTATGTTTTTAAGTATTTATTAACTTTTTGAAGCTTGAAATAAATCTATTTATTTATTGACTTATTTGTTGATTGTTTGTTTGTGAACTGTCCCTTTAAGGAGTGTTTTATGGTTGTGGCTTTTCATATGATTTGGCATTTAATACGTGTATATGAAGGTTTTTCTTTTGTAGTGTTTTTTATATCTTTGCAAGATAATTCTTTTTTTGCAGTTTTGCAGTTCTGGTTCCAGATGTCCAAAACTTCTTGTCAAAGCAATGAAGTCCAGTAAACTCAAATGGTTAAGTTATGATGTTGAGGGAAAATGACTATTTTATGCCAGTTAGACTTGGTTCATGGTTGTGAAAACATGAAGAATTAAGTTCAACCAATATGTTTTTCAGTTGACTTAACTAAACATTTAAATGCTGATTAATTGATACAGTATGTTGGCTCAGTTTACTGCAAGCCATTTCAACAACTACATATAAGTTGAGTGAACTTAACACCTAGTGTTTGCTAAACATAACTGTGTCAATGCAACAAGATGACTTGACTAAGTCAAGTTGCGACAACAAATCATTGTTACAGTGTGCATTACAGTTAGATTACTTACAGTTTGTCTCCGTTCTTTTATTTTTTGTTACATTGTACCATGCATGTTACTTTGGTTACTGCTAATGTTCTTATTGCATTATGTATGTTACAGTAAAGAGTAAACAGCGATCAAACTGTAATTTGATTGCTGATGTAATTCAAACTGCCATTAAAACTAAATGAGCACATAATGAAGCATCATGACCATCGATTTCTTTGCTGTTCAAAGTGTTTAGTTATGCAGACTTCAGCTTTGCCTTGACCTGTTTATAACGGAATGAACTTGTTAGCACAGTGATTATTAAAATCCATACTTTCCATGACTAACTTTAAGCATTTAAGTATAGAAACTAACTTTTTTATGCATCATTTTTAATAGTTTTTTTTTAAGACCATGATAAATATTCAGTTCATATTCAGTCAGGGGTGTGTTTACTTTTTCTTCATATTCACTGGGCTCTTAGCAGATGTTGAGTAGAACGAGAGCCGTTTTTCTGTAGCGCTCTCGTGAATGCCTGTTCAATCTGTATATTTTTTTTCCCCAGACATCAGACCAATTTCCTTTTTCTATCTCATTCACTTGCATTCACTTATCGATCCATTCAATCATCGATCAGAAACATTGATCTGTCCACTGATCCTTCCAGCCATCCGTCAGCCGCTGACAGGCTTTTAATTGATGAGAAAGCAAGTCAAATTAAGCAATTAGGCCAAACAGGGAAAGCAGACAGATAACTACACCCTGACCAGGTGAAGAGACACAGCCCGAGTAATGACTGTGTGGCAGGAATAGGCAGATGCAGAGTGTTTACGCTTTTTCATTTCGCAACGTGAATGAATTTTTCATTGCGATTCATAAAATATCCATCACTATTTTACCTGAGGAGAGAATAAAACAGAGGACAAAGAGAAAGAGAGGCCTTATGAATCAAGAGTTCATTGAAGAGGCTGCTGGTGGGAGGTGAACGACAACACCAAACACCTGACAGACAGACAGACAGGCCGTGTGGGTGGGGGTTGGGCTAATATCTGGGTGAAAATCAGAAGAGGAGGTGTGGGGAAAGATGGGCCGCTTGGGGAGGGGTGACAGAGGCAAAGATAGCGCCACTAACAATAACACCAACAACAGCGAGCGTGATTGGGCGATGCTCATTTTCACTCTGTCAGGAGACGATAGATGATGTCAAGTGTTGTCACAGCATCATTCCACACGTGAAAGGAAATCTTTTGTTCAAAACCAAGACAGATCTCTTGTAGAATTCAGGTTTCCACCTCAAGATGTCAATAACTCAGGTAGTCCACGTAGAGGCAGAAACATCTGACTCGCCCAGGAAGATCCTCCTTTCGCTTCCCTGGCGCATTGGAATGCTTCTCTACTTACATTTCTGCAAAACTAAACAACACACCTATACGTATGAATTGCTGCATGAAATGAACACTAGAGGCAGTAAAACTTCAGCAACTTATATTTCTTTTTACACAGCCAGTGTATCGATTTTGCAGAAATGTCACCACAAGCACCGTGAGCATGGGATGCAATGATCATTTTTTAATTACAGTACTGTGTAAATTACATTAGGTAGTTTGAGTGACATTTTACACAAATTTTGTGTTATCCATACAGTTGAGGTCAAAAGTTTACATACACCTTGTAGAATCTGTACAATGTTAACTTTTACCAAAATAAGAGGAATCATACAAAATGCATGTTTTATTTATTTATTTATTTTAGTACTTATCTGAATAACATATTTCACATAAAATATGTTATTCAATATGTTATTAGACCACAAGTCGTTCAAAAGTTTACATCCCCTTGATTCTTAATACTGTGTTGTTACCTGAATGATCCATAGCTGGTTTTTTGTTTTGTTTTGTTTTGTTTTTGTTTAGTGATAGTTGTTCATGAGTCCCTTGTTTGTCCTGAACAGTTAAACTGTCCGCTGTTCTTCAGAAAAATCTTTCAGGTCCCACAAATTCTTTGTTTTTTCAAAATTGTTGTGTATTTGAACCCTTTCTAACAATGACTGTATGATTTAGGGCTAGATAAGACACTTCTTCCTTGGCTGGATCGTTTACAACCACATTTGGGATCGTTTGAAGCCGCATTTAAACTGCATTTTGGAAGTTCAAACTCGGGTCACCATATCAGTCCAAAAAACCATACCAATCAAAAAACATAACTTATTTACGACTGAAGAAAGAAAGACATGAACATCTTGGATGACAAGGGGGTGAGTACATTATTTGTAAATTGTTGTTCTGGAAGTGGACTTCTCCTTTAATGCATTGTGTTTATTTCTGGAGCATCAATGAGTGTTTGAACCTTCTGTAATAGTCGCATATGAGTCCCTCAGTTGTCCTCAGTGTGAAAAGACAGATCTCAAACTCATACAGTCATTGTTGGAAAGGGTTTAAATACACAAAAATGCTGAAAAACCAAAGAATTTTTGGGACCTGAAGGATTTTTCTGAAGAACAGCAGGCAGTTTAACCGTTCAGGACAAACAAGGGACTGAATGAACAGCTATCACTAAACAAAAAAAAAAAAAAAACACAGCTGTGGATTCTGGTAACAACACAGTATTAAGAGTCAAGTGTATGTAAACTTCTGAATGGGGTCATTTTTTTTTATTATATGTGTTTATATACATGATTATATGTAAACATCTTTTATGTGAAATGTCTTATTCTGGTCAGTACTAAATAAAAAATAATATGCATTTTGCATGACCCTTCTTATTTTTGATAAAATAATTAACATTTTGCAGATTCTGCAAGGTGTATGTAAACTTTTGACCTCATCTGTGCATTAACTTGAAAAAAAAATGTAACACTGATAATCTGACAATAACATTAATGCAATATGTGCACACTAAATGAAATCAAACTGTGACAAAAATCGTCAAACTAAAGCTTCTGAACGACGTGTGGGAAAATCTGAGTAGCAGCAAGATTCATTGTGAAAACTGCTCCGCCAACATAAGCACAACCAAACAAAAGTGTGTACACAAGTGTGTCTGAGAGAAAACACACATCAATGAAAAGATCTGAAGAGCCAACAAAGTTCAAATGTTTACTGCAACAAGACACACGCTCCATGTCAGGTGGGAATTACACAAGGAAAATTTAGCAGTGCTCACATATCATGAACAAAATAAATGCTGCTCCTCCAGGTATGATTTAAAAACGTATGCTAAACATTAAAAAGATGAACATAATCAGATGCAAACAGTTTCTCTCGCTCTTATGTAGACATTTATGCTTAGAAGCTCTTAAATTCTGCTATGTTCTACTTCATCACCTTGCCTTAATTAAACGCCACTAGAGAATTACATTCAGTCCAATTATTTTTTCAAAGGAGATCTAGAGATGGACACATGCAGTACTTCCCCCTTGAGACAAATATAATGAGAGAGAGCCGAGAAACACTAAAAGACGTAAGTACACACACACACACACACACACACACTGGGTGTCACAATCAAACCATAACAGTGTTGCAGTAATATGTTATATAAGTAGTTACTTATTAAATTAAAATGTTTTAATTTCTTTGATTCATTTCTGATAAATACTTAAAACAGTCTTCTGTTGAGGGTGTAGCTGTGCAGTCATTATAACAGTGCAGGACGTGTGAAATGATGGATACTATAGTTCTAGAGAGGGTTTAATGTTTCTCAGTCATCTGCAGACTGCAACAAAGTTGACTCCCAGTCCACCCAGAGATTCATGTGTTAAACAGTTTTTTTTTTTTTTTTTCATTCAAATATTGTGTGAGTGATTAATTGCTTCCTGCAGAAGTGATACTTACCGCATTAAAAAGTCAGAAAACATACCTTTTCATGGTAGTCACTTGCCTACATAGACGCAATGTTATACTATATTATTACTAATATTATACAAATAAAAATGTTTACTACTATAGTATTTATTAATATTTGGACTTAGTAGTAACACTGGTCACACTTTATTTTATGGTCCAGTTCTCACTATTAACAAACCATTAACGACGGCTTTTGCCTCAATAAACTCCTAATTTGCTGCTTATTAATAGTTAGTAAGGTAGTTGTTTAGTTTAAGTATTGGTTAGGATTAGGGATGTAGAATAGGGTACACTGTAAAAAAACAATTTGTTGAGTCAGCTTAAAATAATTTGTAACCTGGCTGCCTTAAAATTTTAAGTTTAGTCAACTCAAAACAAGTTTATTCAACTTGAAATGTTAAATTATGTCATTAAGTGACAACTTAGATATTTGAGTTGAACCAACTTAAAATTTTAAGGCAGCTGGGTTACTTACCCATCTGTTAAGTTTAGCAAACACAAATATCTAAGTTCTTACTTAGTACAACTTAACATTTTAAGTTGACTAAACTTATTTTAGTTGACTGAACTTAAAATTTTAAGGCACCATGGTAACAAATTATTTTAAGCTGACTCAACAAACTGTGTTTTTTTTTTTTTTGTTTTTTTTTTTTTTTTTTGTTTGGTTTTTTTTTTTGTTTTTTACAGTGTAATGCAGAATATGTGTTCTATAAGTACTAATAAACAGTCAATATGTTAATAATTTGCATGCTAATAAGCAACTAGCTAACAGTGAGAACTGTTCCCTATATTTAAGTGTCACTTTAGTGACCAGTTTGCACTATTAACTAACTACAAACTACAACTTTTGCCTCAATAAACACCTAATATTTTGCTTATTAATAGTTAGTAATGTAGTTGTTAAGTCTAGGTATGATATAGGATTAAAGGAGAAGGTGACTTCAAGAAAGAAAATTAACAGATAACGTATTCACCCTCATTGTCATCCAAGATGTTCATGTCTTTCTTTCTTCAGTCGATAAGAAATTATATTCTCTGCATTGCGCATGCTAACTGTGTAATCCGGGTCAGTACAGTTAGGGTATTTTGAAAAACACCCGTCTCGTTTTCTCCCAACATCAAAATTATCCTGCAGAAGTACTGACCCAGTGTTTACAAAGTGAACATGCAAAGAAGATCAAACACCCTTTACAAAAACGGTAAAACAGCAATGTAGGATGATTTTGAAGTTAGAGGAGAAAACGAGATGGGAGTTTTTCAACATACCCTAACTGTCATGAGCCAGATTACACAGAGTTCGCATGTGCATTGCAGAGAATAGACAAGACAAGACAAGACAAGAGTTTGAGGTTAAAAAGTATATCAATTGTCAATTTGTTCAGAAAATGACCAATTGTTTCACAAGATAAGACCCTTCTTCTTTGACTGGGATCATTTAGAGCTCCACTGAAGTAAATTATGGAGATAATTCCTAAAATGTTTTCCTCAAAAAATATTATTTCTTAATGACTGAAGACGGAAAGACATGAAAATCTTCGATGACAAGGGGATGAGTAAAGTAGCTGTAAATTTTTGTTCTGGAAGTGAGCTTCTCCTTTGAGAAATCTAAAATATGGTCATACAGAATATGTGCTTTATATGTACCAATAAACAGCTAATATGCTAGTAATATGCATGCTAATATGCAACTAGTTCATAGTGAAAACTGGTCCCTAAACAGTTAACAAATCAGCTTCGGTCTACAGCAAAAAAAAAAAAAAAAAAAAAAAAAAAAAAACTTAAAAAGCAAGTAAAATAAAATAAAATAAAATAAATAATTATATTTAAAAGCCTGCAAGCCAAGAATCAATCAAGATTCAGAGTCTCAGCTGACAAAAGCATACAAAACGAACATAACATGTAACAATAATTTAATTAGTCAATTTTATAATAAGTAATACAGTTTTGCAATACATTATTTACATAAGTACTTACATATATAAGCAATTTGTAAACCTGCAAAACCACTGGGAATGCTTAATCATAAATCCTAAATATCCACTTTAAATAGCTTCAAAAGGAAGTATAAAAAATTGTCTGAAGCACAAGCATGGTAGGGGAGCATTCTGGGTCCTCATTTGAAACACGCTGTAGAAAAAAAAAATAGAATAAATAAATAAATAAATCCATACTTTTAACAAAAAGTAAGAGGAAGATGAAAGGATTTCTAAAGAAGCAGAACCTGGTGGGAAAATTTTCTCATGTATACAGATGAATAACACATGAGTAAGCATGTGTACATAAGTCATTCTTTACACATGCTTAGAGGGGACAAAAAGGCCTCCTTTTCAAGAAATGACCTCTTCACCCAAACCATTAAGTTCAAAAAAGAGTCTTAACTGTTGTTCGCTCTTGCTACAGTGTAAATATTTCAGTGTTTGTGCACTCTAAAGGATTTTTTTAATTAGGCTTCCAATCGAAAAAGGAAAAAGAAAATCCTTTACATAGTGATTTTAACATTGATTATGAAAATGTGATTTGAAAAGGTTAACAAGCTAAATAAAGGATAAATTTAGGTCAAATGGGCCACTTTTTCACACATTTTTTTATTCAGCATTGTGTATTTAAATGCATTATAATAATAGTATTGTTAGCGACAAGCAATTTCTATGCAGAACCGATTGCCGGTGATAATCAGCAGATGTATGCTAGGTACAAAATGTTGTCTGACTCGTGTTAACGTGCCAAAATGTTCAGGATGAAGTTTTGATCGAAATACAACATTGATTGACAATTACACAAAAGTAACATATCTATGACTGATATTTGCTTTACTATCTTCAAGTTTACCACCTCGCATTTTTTGTGTAATGGTCCATAAATGAATGAGCATCATCTGGAAACTGAAGCTGCTGCTACTGTCCTGTCAAATCCAATGAAATGTCCTGCAGTCCACACAGAAAGAAAGAAAAGACCCAGGCATTGAAAAAGCGCTATAGCCCAGTATCCAGAGCCTAGTCCCTCCCCTGCTTGCACACCAATTTGGTACTTTAGTACGGACATGTTCAAGAGTCAATACCACTTTGTGATATTAAAGATCAATTGAATTGTAAGACTCATATAGCTGCAGCTGGCCTCAGGCCCCTTGGGAAATGACAGAAAACAGCCAGTGAGAAAGACAAAGGGTCAGATTCCACCTTAAGAGCGACACTACAACTGCATTTATACCACAGAACACACAGTGTAGGAAATCGCTAACAGTGTGGGGACCAGCCACAAGGAAACTGCTTAATATAAATACTAAATAATGTGTAGAAAAGGCAAAAAGATGTTGTACAAGATGTGGATTGGAAATATCTTTTGAGAATGTTTACTTAGCTGTAATTTGTGAACAAATCTGTGAAACAAGTATGACAAAATGCAGAAAAAATATATTTTTCAGAAAAAAAACAAAGTACAGTCACATTAGCAATATTTCAACAAATTATTTCTCAGTAAATCTGACGCACTTTGAAGGCTTCAATATTCTTTCAAATTAAATTGAAGAACAAACTCGTTTGACGTCATTTTGAACAAAATCGGGCCAAAACTAAGTTTGTTTCAGGAGTTTGAAACAGTTTGCCAAAGCAAACTTTCCAGAAAAGTTAATCCAGAAAAGTTTGCACCTTCAAACTTATAAAGTTAGAGTCATAAAATGAGAATTGAGAGGTATAAACACACACTTGAGAGAAATAATGTCAGAATTGCAGAGTCAAAGTGTTGCCTGTCCTATGTCCGGTGTTAAACGTCTTCCTGTCCATGAACGTCAGTGTTGTGGTATGTATGTGTTTCTGCCTGCCCTGTGTTACCCCTGTTTGGACTATTAAAAGACTGTTGTTCATTATTATCCTGTATCTCCTCGTTCCTCACTCTTCTGGATTGGGGCCAATTACCACCACCCTGTCAACCTCCCAGACACCACTGGACTAAGCTGGAAAGAAGCGTCTGGAGAGCATCTATCCCCGATCCAGAGCACAGCCAGACCTAAAGGCCAGCCCACCATCTCCCCGCTGTGTGCAGCCCAAGCCCAAGCCCAAGCCCACCAATGACGGAGAGCCAGAGCCCACCACGACAATGCCCCCGACGCATGAAGCGACAGAGTTGAAGATTGCCACGGAGCCGATGCTGCAAGTAACGTCAGACCAGGTGCCACAAGGGAAAAAGCTATGGACAGTGAGATCATGGAGAGGAGCTCCACCCACTGTACCATGGCTGAGGGTGAGCTGATTGTTGACTTGGAACTCTGGAACTCTGAAAGAGAACTTAAGGATTTATATGCTGACCTGCCCCCTCTCCTCCCTCCTTCATCGGAGCCCTCTGTTGCTCCTGTTTCCACGTCCAGCCCGGAGAGGGCTACCATTCCCTCACATGGCCCAGGGAGGGCATCAGGTCCCGAATTTAACCCAGAGAAGATTCCTGTTTCCCTGTTTAGCCCAGAGAGACACTATGTTCCTGAGTCTAGCCCAGAGAGGGCTTGTGTTCCGGAGTCCAGCCAGGACAGGGTTTCTGTTCCGATGTCAGACATACATGAGTAAAAACATAAACACTGGATAGCAGCTTTATAGTTGAAACTCAAATTGTAATTCTAATTCAAACATATCAACATCACTATGATTAGATGCTTTCTTAACTGTTGTTTTCTCAGTGCTGTTTCTCATGTTTGTTATGTTTTGTTGTTGAGAGGAAAATGCACTGCACATCTTTACATATTCATCTGAACACTGCTTTTAGCAGTGTTGGGATGTTTACTAACAGTATATCATTACAAAACATTTCAAACTTCTTTTTACCCTAAAACAAAGAATGAAAACTAACCTTGCTGTGAGTATATTGAGGCCTTCAGATTTTCAGTTACTCTGATTATAATTAGCGTTGTATACAAAGAATAGAAATCTCATTTAGATGTGTGCATTTAACTCAACATAACTTTAAAGCTCCACCAAACCAGGCCACAGAATAAATGATCTAAAATATAACACACAGCATTTCTTCTGGCTCTTGTTCATATTCCTGAATGTGTGAGTATGTATCTTCATCTGGCGTTAGAGTGGTTCCTCTCAGGTTTGTGTGAGGTGAGAGAGCCCAGGCCAGAACGTGGCTTAAAAACTTCACTTTGACTTCATTAGACAAATCCATCCACCAATACTAATAGCATTAAAGGCGGGGAGGTGAAAGCAGCACTGATAAATGAAAGAGTTACTGATTAGATCATCTTTCTCTCTCTTTCGGCAAAACACACACCCTCTCTCAACGGGAGAGGCCCGGTGCTCTCCAGCCATGTGTCTAATCGGGTTTGTTTCACCATAATCGTGTCAATGTCACTCTCAATAAGACAGAAGCAACAAGCAGCAAATAACTGCAGCGCTCAGGGAACCTACACCTCTGCCTCTGTCTTTAAAATGACCTAGTGAAAAAAACACACCCCTTCCTCTTGTTTTCCTCTCGTCTTTTATTGTCCCCCATTGTCCCATCTTTTAGCAATCTGTCAGTCAAGTTGATCTTTTTCAGACAGGTTAGGCTTTGAGAAAATGAGTGCTATAACCTACCATATGTAGGGCCTGACACTCTATGATTCCCACAGAAAACAAGAATGGAATTGTGAAACACAGTCATAAAAAATGAATTTATTGTAAAATGTCATGGAATTTGGAAAATTTTGGAGGGTGAGTAAAGGATGACAGCAAATTATGCATTTGCAACACTTGTAGTGTTTTCAACATCTGCCGTCTAACTATGAGACACTCCACATAAACTTTATCTCCAAAGCTGCTCACAGAGTTAATTTCGGCAGCATTTCACCATTTCATCTGATAAAAAACAACAGTCCTTTGAAGTAAAAGTTTGCTGTAAAAGTGTGACAACAAAGGTTCACTATTTTTTGACAATAGTGGAGCTCACACAGAAATCACTTTAAAACTAATTAGATTTCTCTTGTTCAGTATGCTGATTCTGTGTGATTACCTTGAATCAGTCGTGAAATCTATGTGGGGAAATATTTCGCACATGCAAAATCTCTGAGCATGTAGATTACTAGGGGTGGGACGATAAATAGGTTTGTGGATCGATTCTGTGATTTTCTAAAGGCATTGCGATTCTCTCTAAAATCAATTCTGAGCTTAGTTTTTAACAGCAGTTGGCGCTCTAAGCTAGTTTTTAACTGCACACTCCAGCGCTCATGAAGAACAGCGCTTATGCTTTCGGCTGAGTAACAAGCGGTTAAATGTACTCGCACCTTGGCTTTTATGTTTTTATGACATGAGATTAATGTAAACAGCCCACTATGAACTATAATTTGTTTTAAACCTTTTCAAACTTTTTGAATTATTATTTTAGGTTCAAGTGGTGCAAGGAACTTGAAGCAACCAGAGTACAGCTATTTCTAAAGCATCTAGTGCCTTCAGCTGTAAAAGTAAAACAAAAAAAAAATCGATTCGTTCAAGAATAATGATGCATTCTATTCAACAAAAAGTAGTAACAATTGATACATTAAAACAGCGATTTCTACATTTAACCCACATAAAGTAGTTTTGCTGGTATAAATTAATGCAAAGTTCTCTCATAAAACTCTAGATGGAGCCGATAGGTTTTAAGTCTAAGTTTTTAGGTTATTGTTTTTTTGTTTGTTTGTTTTATTTCAGTGTATATTGCAGTGACAGTTTTACCTGGGAAAATTTGCAGAACAACTTTTTGTTGAAAAAAAAAAAAAAAAATGATCGATTTTCATTTCATTACATTTTAAAGGACTTTAAATTTGATCAATCTGCTTTTTGATAATACATTTGTATAATGTTATAGTCTACTCATACTGTAATAACTGTTATTGTCATGTATTTGCAAAGTTACTTATGCTTAATAGAATGTAAGCAAAATACAGCATTATTAAAGGGGTCATTGGATGCTAAGTTCACTTTTACATGTTGTTTGAACATTAATGTGAGTTGGCAGTGTATGTACAAATCTACCCTATAATGATAAAAATCCATGCAGTGGTAAAAATAATATCCCCTTTTTCAAATCAAGCCATTCTCAGATGCTTGTCGTTGTGGCGTCACACCCACAGAGGCCGCTCCCACGATAGTTGATTGACATGAGCGTCTTACCTCAGATCAGCTGTAACAGTCCAACCTCCATGTTTTGATGCCGGAGCAGGGATGTAAGTTAGACAAGAATTGAGCGATTGAGGTGTTGTGTTGCTGGATGTAATAATGAACATAGTGGTCGTCATTTACTCCCGACGTCTGAGCTGCTGAAGATGCAGTGGATTACATTTGTTTGTGAAGGGAATGCGCCTCCCAATCTACATATATTTGTCTATGTTCACACGAATCATTTGTGATCCAGCTTCACTTACAGCAGAAGTGAGTATAAGGTTTTTTTTTTTTTTTATTAATCTTTGCAATCGCCTTTCCTAACAATGTGCTAGTTAGCAAGTTTAGCGGCTAAATGCGTCTAAAGTAAACAGGCTCGTCACTCCACAGAGAGAAGAGAGGGGCGGGGTGAGCAGAGCTCATTTGCATTTAAAGCAGCCTCGACCAGAATGGGATGTTTTTTGCAGAGCTGATTTTGGCAAGGTAAAAAGGGTGTTGTTTTACACTACCATTTAGAATTTTCAACCAAAGTATATTAAAGTCTTTTCATTAAGACCCTAAAGAATCATATCAACTTGTGGAAAATGGGCATCCGATGACCCCTTTAAAACAGACAATAACAAGATTTTGTGAACCAGTAAACAAAAAAACAAGATTTGAGTCGTCCTATAAACACCCGGCTCCGGAGATCCTCATTATAGACCCACTTAGACACACAAATGGTCTGAAGAGCATTCCCACGTTACAACCCAGAAAGCCAGGGATGGCTACAGTAACATCAGCTCTGTTCCTCACTGACCCTGTACACCCTCATGCTCTCTATCACTGCATCTAGTGCCTGAGCAGCAGGTGATGATGGTTAACTAGCTCACGGGCAGGAGGACATGGAGGCTCTGATATCTCCAGACATTTGAAGTCTGAAACCAGCATGAGGGTCATCTGAGGTTCAGATAAGTCCAGCACGAGGGAAAATATAGAAATAAAGACTGACTCACTTTCAGATCAGAGTTCGAATTGGTTACAGAAACACAGGGTGATGAATTGAGATTTGAATCACACTGGCAGGAAGACGAATTTACTGATTTGTCATTTAAAGAAATTCAACAAATTCATTAGACCACCACATCAGTAATGAATCTTGTTAACCTGTTTTGTTGTCTGTCATGAAGAGTTAAATATAAGCACATAAAGAGTAGACGGTCACACCTTATTTTAAGGTCCAGTTCTCGCTATTAACAAACCATTAACTACGGCTTTTCTTCAATAAACTCCTAATTTGCTGCTTATTCATAGTTAGTAAGGTAGTTGTGTAGCCATGCATAATAGGTGCTTTATAAGTACTAAAAAACAGCCAATATGTTAATAATAGGCATACTAATAAGTAACTAGTTAATAGTGAGAATTGTTCCCTATACTAAAGTGTTACCCTAAAATAGGGGTGCCCAACCCTGTTCCTGGAGATCTACCTTCCTGCAGAGTTTAGTTTCAGCCCTGATCAAACACACCTGTCTGTAATTATCAAGTGCTCCTTCAGATCCTAATTAGGTTCAGGAGTTGGTTAGTTGACAGGGTTGGAGCTGAACTCTGCAGGAAGGTAGATCTCCAGGAACAGGGTTGAGCACCCCTGCCCTAAAAGGTAAATGATCTGTTATGTGAAAATCAACATTTTACATAATAAAACCCTGTCTATATAATAAAATAAGTAGAATTTACTATAGGTGTCAACCCTGTTCATTTTAAAATGCCTTAAATTGCAAACTTGTCTTGCAAACTTTGTGTTGTGGGCCAACACAGTACCAAAAAAGTCTTTAAATTCAAACATAAAAATGTATTAATATTACCTGTCTAAATTATTTAGCCCGGCTATCAATATATACATACACACACGCTAAAACAAACACAATACACAGATGCAAGAAACTGTTAGGATTCAGTGGTGTGTGTGTTATCTGCATTTACATATAAAGATATCTGCATGTAACCACAAATATTTTACAGCAATTTTAGTTTCCTGGCAAGAAGATTACCACCACTATTTTTACTCACTAAAAAAAAAAAAAAAAAAAAATTTCAAACCTCCTGTGAAAGTCAGTTATGTGCTAAAAATTGTAAAATATGACAGTAAATATGACCCAATATTATACGTAATTTGTAATCCACTCTACCCACCTGCAATTTGATATAACAATAACATTCATGCCATGACAGCCACCACAAGCAATTAAAACACTGAATTTACATAAACACCTCTTCTGTCCAAGTGTTTAATGCCTAAACCAAAGACAGGATATGTCTGCTATCAGTTGTTTGTCAGTCACAGCTCTTGGTAAAATGTAAATGTACATTAAAGATTATAGTTTGATATATTTTTTATAATTATTTTCTTAAAAAAAAACAAAAAAACTGTAAAACATTTTTTGCAACCTGCATCTTTAAGTGTTTAATTCAGAGGGAGAGTGAAGAAAAATTCAATTCAATTCAATTCAGTGAATGTTTATAGACATTATTAGCGAACCAAATATTAGTAATATCCATATTAAATGTCGTAATATAAGAAGAAAAAAATGTATATGGGATGACTCATTTTAATCACTTTTGGATATCTAGTTTCAAACAACATCCAGTTGCCAAAATCCTCTAATTGATTTACAAAATGTAAAATGGTGGAAATAAAAAAAGGTTAGCTTTTATTTCAGTTGTCCACTTCAGACATTGTACTGACTACAAGTGACTATGCAAATACATGTCAGCTAACTCTCATTAAAGTATTAGTGGACTGTTAGATTGTTGTTAGTAGAATAAGTTGACGTGTACTTACAAAGTTACTTATAGTCAGTAGAAGGTGTGTTGATGAACCATCAAAATAAAGTGTTAGCAATTATTAAGTGGACAGTCTACTAATACTCTAATGACATGTAGTTAGTACAATTTGTACAAAGTGGACTACAGCATCAAAATAAAGTGTTGCCAAAATGTATGAGATTTTTCAGATGAAAAAAAAAAAAAAAAAAAAAAAAACTAAAGTTCCTCTCAGAAAGGCAAGTATTTTCCATGACACCATACACAAAACTCTGTGTGTCTCTCCCACAGAGCATTAGAGTTCAATAATAATTATCGCTAAAATAAATGATGAGTGATCAAACAGCTGACGCATTCAGTAAGATGACACAGTGAAGGGGTGTGGTGTGAATCTGACAGAGATCTGATCAGTTTTATGCTGATGTTGAAAAGTAATGTGATTCTACGGGCCCTCCAGGGATCAGATATCTGGGTAGGAAAAGGACATGCTGACAGTTTCCAAGTGTGTGTGTTTGAGACAGTCCGTGTGTGTAAATCATTAGTGAGGCTGATTCACTCACTCTTATATGAGGACATGATGTCTGTGTGACTTGTACCCCTGTCATGCTTAGTAGGGGAGTACTAGTTTAAACAACAGCAGAACGAGTGTGTGTGTGAGGATACACTGTTCTGCTAAACATTTAGGTTGTTTGAAATGGAAAACAATTGGATTGGTCTGGGTCTCGTAGGGATTAATCATAGGCTTTGATGAGACACCAGTTTTAAACACACACACAACCATGTTCCATTACTCATACTTACACACACTGACCATAGTTTCTGACTAAAGATTTTACGCAACACAAACAGTTAAATTGGACTGATTGTGAGCGAATGACAAAAATAAATGGAGAAGAGGATTTGATTAAATGAGAATTTTAGGTCACAGTTTAATTTGGGGATCAATTTTCACTATTAACTATGACTTATGCCTCAATAAACTCCTAAATTGCTGCTTATTAACAGTTAGTAAGGTAGTTGTTAAGTTTACGTATGGGGTGGATTATAGGATCTAAAATGTAGTCATTCAGAATTAGACATTAATATGTGTTTTATAAGTAGTAATAAACAGCCAATATGCTTGTAATATGCATGCTGATATGTAATTGGTAAATATTAAGAATTGGTCCTTAAAAGAAAATGTCCAGTTCTTGTGTTTTAATAATATTTTCTGTGCTTTAAAGATGCACACTGATTTTGATGTGTTGACTAACATATTAAAGCACATGTAAAGCATTAGAGAACATTATTGATCAGAATTTTATCTGTAGCATGTTATCCGACATTAAATGTAATATTAACATTTTTGAAATCTTACTGATGTGTAATTACTGATAATGGTAACACTTTAGTATAGGGAACAATTCTCATTATTAACAAGTTGCTTATTATTATAACATACTGGCTGTGTATTAGTACTTATAAAGCACCTATTCAACATGACCATATTCTACATCCCTCATCCTACCTAATACCTGAATTTAACAACTACATTACTAACTATTAATAAGCAGTAAAGTTTAGTGAGGCAAAGTGTTTATTAATAGCAAGAATTGGACTTCAAAATAAAGTGTGACCCTAATAACCTATAACTATATTATAAGTTTACCATAAATGCTTGATAGCCTAAACATTAATTTTGCACTTATTATTGTGCTTGTTTTGTTTTTTTTTGTTTTTTTTTTTCAACCCAGTCTCCAAAATACGTACATCTGGGTACTTTTCTGCAGCACCATGTTTACATACGTTACTGCACGTTTTGCAGCAGTTTCTAAGAGAAATGTCCAAGGAGTGGTGCTAAAATACAGGTTCAATACGTGGACGCTGGCACGTTATTATTACGTTGATATAGTTACGTATTGCTGTGTTTTTGTTATGTTGCCTCAGGTAGGTATTGCGGCGGTTCAGAGTTCAAATATCCGGAGACTGTCGCTAAAAGTTAATGCTCTATCGTGTTAAAAATATACCCTACACCAGGGGTATCAAACTCTGGTCCTGGAGGGCCTCAGTCCTGCAGAGTTTAGATGCAAACCTAATTAAACACACCTGATCCAACTAATCAAGCTTAATTGAAAACTGCATAGTATGTGAGTTGGAGCGAGGTTGGAACAAAACTCTGCAGGGCTGCAGCCCTCCAGGAACTGAGTCTGACACCCCTGCCCTACACCAAACCCAACCCTAAACCTACCCGATAGTGCTGACATGTGCAAAACTAATATAAAAACGCATTTTTTGACACAAGTGTGCCATGTGAATCTTCTGTGTTACACTGTAGTTACACAGGATTCTTAGGAGCTCTTCACCTCTCAAGTACATCTCCCTACTGGCTATGAAAACCCATAGATATGTAGCTGGATATATGATGCTAACATTTAAATCAGTGTTCAAATCTCCCAGCATATTAAAATTGTTTTGAAGTCATAACATAATATTCTTCAAGTAATTGTGTGAAAATTATGCTTTCTTAATTGAAACTCTGTAAACCATACTTTGTGTGAAAACTTTGTGTGTTCATTTATTTTGGGAACTGCAGTGATATGTATTTACTAGTACGTATTTCGTGTCTTGCGAAAAAGTGCCCCCAGGTACGTTTTTGCCCTGAGACCAAGTAGGGTTTTTAGTAGTTAAAGGAGCAGTTCACTTTCGGAACAAAAATTTACAGATAATGTAGTCACCCCATTGCCATCCAAAATTGTCATGTCTTTCTTTCTTCAGTTGTAAAGAAATTATGTTTTTTGAGGAAAACATTTCAGGAATTATCTCCATATAGTGAACCTCAATGATGGCCATGAGTTTGAGCTTCTAAAATGTAGTTTAAATGCAGCTTCTAGGTGTCACGAATCTGGTCGATGTTCCACGGTCCGCACCTTATCACACACTGACTGTTGCATTACACCCCGGACTACATCTCCCAGTATCCATCGCGTTGATTGCATCAGCACCCGTGACCAATCAGCAGCGCTATAAAAGCCCCGGTCTTTCCCCTCGCATGCCACGGAGTATTGTTGTTGTTATTTCCAGTGTTAGCGTTCCTAGTTTCCCTTGTTCTCGTGTTTTCCTGTGTTTAGTTCTCTCGCCTGGTCTTCTCGTTTTCGACTGTCTCGCCGCCTGCCTTTTTGGACTATCGCTCATTATAAGGATTATTCGCTCGTCTCGCCTCTGACTCACCTGTTTGCTGTTGTTTTGACCCTGCCTGTTTTCGACCATGTATCTGTCTCGTCCCTTTAATAAAAGCTCGCGAATGGATCCGCTCGCCTCTCGTCTCACTCATTCCGTTACACTAAGGCTCTAAACAATCCCAGCCGAGGAAGAAGGGTCTTATCTAGAGAAACATTCTGTTATTTCCTAAAAAAATAATAAATAAATAATAGAAATGTATATACTTTTGAACGTCAGTTGTCTAGCTCTGTGTGAACTCTTTGCATTCCAGTTCAAGACAGTTAGGGTATGTCGAAAAACTCCCATCTCTTTTTTTCCTCCAATTTCAAAAATCGTCCTACATCGCTACAGAAGTACCAACCCAGTGTTTACAAAGTGAACGTGCAAAGAAGGTCAAACGGCCTTTACAAAAAAAAGGTAGGACGATTTTGAGTTTTTCAACATACCCTAACTGTACTGAACCAGAATGCACAGTGTACGCATGCACATTGCAGAGCTAGACAAGATGAGCATTTAAGGTTAAAAAGTAATTCATTTATTTATTTATTTATTTTAGAAAATAACCGATCACTTCGCAAGATAAGACCCTTCTTCCTTGGCTGGGATCATTTAGAGTCTTCTGAAGCTGTATTTAAACAGCATTTTTGGACGTTTAAACTCACAGGCACCACTGAAGTCCACTATATGGAGATAAATTATTTCTTTAAGACTGAAAAAGGAAAGACATGAACATCTTGGATGACAACGGGGTGAGTACGTTATCTGTAAATTTTTGTTCTGGAAGTAAACTACTCCTTTAAGGCTACCTAATATAAAGTGGGACTTATTTTCATTATAAGGAATACTATGCCAAAGTGTACTTTTTTCACAATGGAATATTTACATATCCTTATATATCTGTAAAAAAAGCAAACATTTGCAATTAACTATTGTCAAACTGGCCCCACTTTATATTAGCTGTCTTTAACTACTCTGCACATGGCAAATTAGATTAAATTAAATTAAATTAAATTGAATTAAATTGTAAATTAAATATGAATACTTGTGTTCATATTAAATTGAACAAAACACTTTTGCTGCTAATGAGGTGCAATATGGGTAAGGTTATGAACAGGTTTGGTGGTCTGGTCAGGTTAGGTTTAAAAGAGTTAGGGTAGGGTCAGCTATGTAATTATAGATGTTAGGGTTATTCTAACTATAGAAATGAATTACATATCTACAAAGGTATTTTTAAATATAAGTACAATGTACAAAATAAGTGCATTGTATCAAACAATTAATTTGAATGTAAGTACATAAGTAAAACTAAATAGAACTTGTTTGTGTGAGTGTGTGTCTGTGTGTGTATGTGTGCGTGTGGTGGCACGAATGACACCCTTTCTCACACTATAACAACGCCTGTTCACCATATTACACTTCACCTCATCAAACACACCATCTGTTAATTACGCTAATAGAACAAAAAGAGTAGGCATGTATCCAACCGGTGTGAGCCACACCTTTTGTCTTTCTAGCTGTGTTCAGGATAGCATGTATAATGTCCACAGTACACAAATTAAAAGAAAAATAAATAAATAAAAAAATGCTCTACTGTACAGTATATGGAATGTTATACATATAATACAATGCAACACACTCTACTTATCTTTCTTTCCAGGATGAAGTCATTATATCATATTTGATCAGACTGCCAACCATTTTGAAGTGTTTACCATTGCTAAATGCATTGTTTCACTTATTTGTTTAAAGAATAGTAGACAGTTTATAGTATCTACTGTGCGATATTCACTTAAGAAGTTCTAATTTCCAGGATTCAGTGCTGTTGGAGGCATATCTTCCTCTCTGTAAATTCCCTGTGGACCCCCAGGAGCCGTCATATGTATTAACGAACTTATTTTTTGTGTGACTGCGATCGATCCCTCTCCTTAATTGATATTCACAATACTAATCTTCACTTATAAATCTGTGCAGCTATTGATCACACAAAATGATATACAGCCCCCACCCTAAACAAATGTGCCAAATAAGCATTATTGCGATGTTAAGAAAACATCATTTAATGCTCGTATTGTGATAGTAATTATATTACCGCAGCCAAGCAGGAGGCTTTCTGAGACATAATCAACGTTATAAACACAAGTTATAGTATTACAGTGATTCCTCTGGGAATCCAGAGTGAGAGGCAGAGGACGGCATGGCTGCTTGCCCAGAATTAAGCACTGTTTCCACAGCAGGGTGCACGGCGTTAACCCCTAACCACCACATTTGTGCTGGTGCTCGGCCAACAAAGGGCTGTCAGGAGTGAAGTCATTAACCTTATGATGCTCCTGCCGATGGTTCTTAGACTGGAGGAGAGGAGAGGTCGAGGGTCGGAGAGGTATTGAGATGGAGAATATGGAACGGACTTGCATTAGGTGTAAAAGTGATACATTACCGCAAAAAAAGGAAAGGAAATAATGAGCGTGGAAGAGCTCTGGGGGAAACTTGGAAGAGCTGGAGCTAAACTAACTAAAACAGTGGTGCTACCAATTTAACAACCGTGACAGTGGCTCTGTTCTGTTCAAATAAAAGTAGCTTTTCAATAATGAAAAATATACATCCAGAAAGCTGAAATGTAACGCTAATCAAACCTAATCCTTTGGTTAGGCTTCCCACTGATAGAGACTGTACTGTAGATCATTCTTTTTCAACGAGAGTTTGCAAATTCAACAAACTTGAGTTACAGTCAGGTGGCCGATGGGACAAAGTTGAGTAGACTGATTCATCAACCACCAATGGGAAGTCTGATACTGCAGTTGACTATATTGTAGTGGACAGCACATTCCGGGGCCCAGTTTATGGCAAGGGATCCCCTCCCTGACCACATAGTGGACAGAGGTTTGCTACATTTTGATTGGATCTTGGTGAATTCACATAAGCAAACTGTCCAACGCCATCAGATAAAGATGCCAGGACAACAGCCAGACATCTCTTAGAGCGCAAGAAGACCACCTTTGGTATAAAGCCCGGGAAGGACAGAACTTCCTATTGGTCAGAATGCAGTTTGTGCCCTTCACCCACCTTGAGACTGATTCCTAAGGGTTTGGCCTGTGACCGACCATAAAAATTCCTTAGGACCTCCAGATGCAGCAGCAGTGGGTGAAACTAAGAGAGATCATGGAGATCCATCCAAATCCATTCATAACTGTTTTCAAACCTTAAAACTGATGCACACTACAACACACACATCTCATACTTATTCAGAGAAATAAGTATTCCTTGTGACAGAAACAGTGTAGTGCAACACCTTACACAAACTTAGCTGTTAATGGACAAATGAATGCATGTATGACAGTTCAATCTTTTCCCATCATGTTTGGACTTAATGTGTTCGTAACATTGCCAAATGCATTCTGGTTATGGTTTGGAAAGTGATAAATGCACCGGTGAAACTTTAGTGACATTTTTCTAGCTTTGTGTTTGGACTATGCAAATAAATTCCACAGGAGGAAAGAAGGGTGGGCCACCACGTGTCCCCCCACTCTGATGGAACCAGCCAATCACAGCATGGAAATGGAGAAGCGCCAAATTGCAATCTCCTCCTTATCGGAAAGGGATAAAGGTACCCTTCCGAAAGACACTCCTTGTTCTGAGTCTGAGTCCTGTAAGGGATGAGACAGAAACAGATCACCTTCGTTCTGAGTCTCCTATCCGGTGAGACGATAGCAGATCAATCTCAGTTCTGAGTCTGAGTCCTGTGAAGGAAAAGACACAAACAGAACAAACCTTTGTTCTGAGTCTGAGTCCCATAGGGGAAAGACACAACAGAAACACAACAGATACCAAGTCCAAGTCTCCAGCTATTGAGGCAGCAACCGATACGACCACGTTCTGAGCCTCTAGTCTGCGAGGAAAGAGATAATCTACGAAAGTCTTCGAGTTCAGAGTCTTCGTCCAGCGAGACAACAACTGATGCAGTGTCCTGAGTCTCCATCCTAGAGAGACAAAGCGGATTGACCAAGTTCTGAGTCTCTAGCCTAGAGAGGCAGAAGATACACAGACATTTGCAACAAGGTTAAGCTCTGGCGAGAAAACCTTCACTTCAGGTACTTTTGCTTGCGTGTTCCAAGCTAAGGACCTTCAGCACTTACTCCAGGGCCACATCTGCATGTTCCAGATCTTAGGACCCTTGGTGCTCCAGGAGATCAGCATCCTACAACGCTTCATCTTCAAGGCTGTCGAAATGGATTCCTGCTCCTTTCCCCACTGTACTGCCACCAGCGCAACCAGTGGAAGAAGTCGCTGCCACCGGACTGCTCACTCAACCTCAGCGAACGTAAATATCACTTCCAAACCTCTTCCAGAGACCTTGGCATTGTTGTATATTATCAGTATATGATTTTCTAATTTACATTAGATATTATATAGCTGATTGCAGTTGATAACAAATCTTACACATATTTGTTTGATGCATAGTAAGGTTATTCACCTTATTTGTTTCAGAGTAGCAACAGTTTATCTTTCCAGATAACATAGCTCTGACATAGCAACACCCAACATAATCACTTGCATTGTATGCATCTTAGGCACTTTATTCCTTTTTCATTCATGGTATTCATTTAGTAGTTGTTGATTACTCTTGTCTATCTTTTGTTAATAAAATTTATTTTATTACAACTGGTGTCTTCCTTGTGTTGATAATACAGAAGAGGTTCTACAAGTTAGAGATCCCACCAATCTTTCTTATGTGATGTACTCATAACCACACATTAATTGACACTTGATCCAAGAATCATAACGTCAGCTGTGAAATGAGTACCCATCACTACCCTATGTCACCTCCCTAGGTTGGCGAAAGTTAAATTCACTACATTAATTTGCGTCCCCTAGGTTGGCGAAAGCGAAATTTATTACAATAGGAATAAGAGAAGAAAAGGGAAAATGTAATCAAGTGATGACACAAGTTGAATTTGAACTCGAACTGAATTACTTGACCCATCTAAAATCTGCAGGACGGTAGCTCTCCATTGCTGGGGCTTATTGAAGGCTGGATACGTAGCTGGTCCAAGTAGGGACAGAGGTTTGATGGTGTTATACACTTCCCTTCTGGTCAGAAGCCTGACGGTGCACCAACATATTTGGTGCGGCTAGCTATCCAAAGGCCAGAGGATTATGACTCCAGAATCCTTGATTGGTGGTCTGGGGTGAGTGTCCCCAATTTTGAGCCAGGATCTAGTGACTCATCTTGATGGCTGTCCTAGCCACTCTTTCTGGACCAGAGTGTATACAACTGAACATGCATGGAAAGCAGACTGACCTCCTGAGAAGAGGGGCGCTCTGCGTTTTTGCACTTCATTGCATGCTGCCATCAGTGAAACCCTGTGGCACCTCACTTTTCCAATACCTGCTGCAGGCAAAAACATAGTTATGGGGGCACAAAAGAGCGAAGAAGGGGTTACTTCTTTACACCCCCTTCAATAGCTTTCAAAGTGAAAAGTCCTGTGAATGGTGTTAAAAGCAAGTTCAATTTTCTTTATTATGGTGGTTGTTGTACTTAACACTGCTTTTTGGAAATTAAATGTCTGGTGAGTAGCCAAATGATGGCCAGAGATGGAAGCCAATTTCATATCTCTTAATTCTGACTACTTTTTTCAGGATTGAGATATATATTATTCCCATTGGATATAAGTCACAGTTGCGAGTTATAAAGTCCAATTCGGAGGAAAAAAATACTTTATTTCTGAAAGTTGTAAGTGTATGTCTCACAATTCTGACTTTGTAATGCACAGTTTGGTCTTCATATCTTGCAATTCTGACTTTTTTTTTTTTTTAAGACATAATTGTAAGATATTTTCCCCACTGTATTTAAGAGCAGCCAACATAACAAAAACCAACCATTTTATTTTAACTTGCTTCTACAAGTCTTTTTTATTAAGTGTCCTGACTAGAGCATGTAATGCTGTACCAGGTGAGATGCCACATCAGAAAATCCATACATATAGAGTTGATTATGTGCTGCAAAGGTGAAAATCTGTTAGTTAAGTTTTGTGAGGTGATAACATAGTATTGTGCAAGGAACCACATGAAAATAAGTTTCTATTTACTGATAATCTGTCTCTGCAACGATAATTTGTGTAAAACTGAATAAATGTAATTGGTGCTTCACTGCCACCAGTGTCAATTTCAGCTGAAACCTGCAGTGGATTTTATGTATAAATACATATTTGGAATTTAACAAAAATGTAGATAGACCTTTTTTTTTTTTTAGTGAGAGTTTATGAGTGGCCTAGCAAGTAGCTTTTCCAGCACTGGCAAAAATTGATCTGATCCCTGCTAGTCTTATTATTTATTTATTTATTTATTTATTTATTTATTTATTTATTTATTTATTTATTTATTTATTTATTTTTGATTGACCAAGTAAGTCTTGATTGGTTAGGCTAGTCAAGAAGCCTTGATGAAATACCAGAACATGATCATCCATATGCTGTGGGCCAGCAAGAAATGTGATATTGCCTAGGGGCTATTTTCTGTATTCTGTGCCTTTTTCCAAGAGTTTGTCTGAGCCTGTGCATAACCAAAAAAGTACAACAAGAACAGTTCTGAGATGAGAACTGCAGACGTATCAAAGGATTGTAATGTATTGTCAGGTATGCAGTGTACATCCTGTGAGCACAAAAGCCCAAAGCCCTAAACTCAAGAGCCGTTTAAGTGAGTCATGCACTCACTAAATGCTTTTAAAAGCTTGGACTGGCAGTGGAAATTGTGCCCCCTGGAGCTGTAAGACCCTCTATAAGACAGCAGAGTTAGCCAATTAGAGCCCAGTTAGGCTCCTCTCAGTCATTGGGATTGGTTGTAAACACACCAGGACTTTCTGACCAAGCTCAAATAAGCTTAAAGTGACAGTTTACTTGCCAGCAATTCAGCATAGAAACAGACAAGACTTTTAAATCAATGTTTTACTTGTACACTCAGGGTCATCTTGGACATGTGTGAATTAGCAGCAAAAAGCAGGCTGTATTTCTGTGTGTGTGGAGAGAGAGGGGGGAGTTGGAAGATTCTTCAGCTGTGATGTGGCTCATGTGACTAATAGAGGAGGCAGACAGAAATAAGGCAGCTCAGAGCAACAGGCTCTTTAATAAAAAACAGAGAGAAGCAAGTATACAGACAGCCTAAAACAAAATATCTCTTCAGCTGAAACACAATCAAACAAACATGATTACCCTTACAAGTTTATGGATATTGATGTGCATTGAAAGTTTAATTAATTGGACTTTCAAGTGCCATATTATGAGGGCATAACTGTTTATGTTTGTTTATGTGTGTCCCAATTTCCATTTCCTGTTCATCAGCTATGTACACACAAACACAGAGAGGAAAATTCACTAAAAATTAATAATTATCTGATCATGTCATTTATCTGCACATGCTGTGTTAGTTTAGAACCCAATTCACTACAGGAAGTCTAAACAAACTCTATATGTATTTGTGCTAAATACAATTTATCCTGTATATCACACTATAGGTTTTGAAAGATGTAGCAGAACATTGCAATCGACATACTAAAGATGTGCAGAGAAACTGTATCTGTAACAATCTTAAAATTATTTGTATCTGTATTCAAATAAGACCAGAAGTGAGCTTAAAACAGAAGTTTGTCAAATTAGACAAAAAGCCCATTTTAAATATAACTCTGTTCCCTTAATTTACATCCGCTTTCTGTTTTTTTTTTTTTTTTTTTTTTTTTTTTCAAAACTGTTAAAATCATTAAAGGGGGTCATTAGATGCTAAGTTCACTTTTACATGTTGTTTGAACATTAATGTGTGTTGGCAGTGTATGTACACATCTACCCTATAATGATAAAAATCCATGCAGTGGTTTTTAATTAATCTGTAAAGATAATATCCCCTTTTTCAAATTGAGCCGTTCTCAGATGCCTGACGTTGTGGCGTCACACCGACAGAGGCCACTCCCACGGTAGTTGATTGACATGAGTGTTTTGCCTCTGATCAGTTGTAACAGTCCGACCTCCATGTTTTGATGCTGGAGCAGAGATGGTTGATTGAGGTGTTGTGTTGCTGGATGTAATACATTTACTCCCGACATCTGAGCCGCTGAAGATGCAGTGGATGACTTTTGGTTTGTGAAGGGAATGCGCCTCCCGATCTACATATATCCGTCTATGTTCACGCAAATCATTTGTGATCCAGCTTCACTTACAGCAGAAGTGAGTATACAGGTTTTTTTATGAATCTTTGCGATCACCTTTTTCTAATAATGTGCTAGGCAGCAAGTTTAGCGGCTAAATGCGGCTAAAGTAAACATGCTCGCCACTCCGTAGAGAGAAGAGAGGGGCGGGACGAGCAGAGCTCATTTGCATTTAAAGCAACATCGACCAGAATGAGATGATTTTTGCATGAAAAATCATGTCACTACTAGAGCAAGCTCCTGATTGGTTAACGCGGCACAAATATTAGCCAAAGTTCAGATTTTTTTAACTCAAACGTCAAACGCCTAAAATGCTCCATTCACGCGAATCGCGTCATTCGTGCCACAGGATGTCTATTCGTGTCTTTGCATTGACTTAACATGTAAATCACTCGTGCTTAACGCTTCATTTGCGTCTGGTGTGAACACACCTTTACACTGCTGCAATCAAAGTATGGGAATCAGTTTTTAAAAAACGGAAATACGCTATTTAAACTATTTGCAGCTACTGTCATTTGTGGTAAGTGAGTAAGAAGTATGTTTTTGGCACTAAAACAGCAAAACGTCTCAGTTACGTATGTAACCCTTGTTCCCTGAAGGAGGGAACAGAGATGTCACGTCAGTGACCGATGAATTAGGATCTCAATTCGTCGGTCACCGTCGTGACTCGGAGTGACCGACTGATGGGGAACCCACGAACACTATCTTTTGTCTTCTCACCTATTTCCACCTTGTCCTTTCTAGCTAACTGGCTGTCAAGTTAACATTAAACTTTAAGGTTTTATATCATTTAATTTAACCCTTTAAATGACTAGCCTGTGGGGCAATTTTGACTGTACTGTGTGCTTCTTTTTCACATTTTATTCACATAATATTCTAGAGAAACACTTTTATTGACAGCTCACTGGGCAGATGTCCAGACACCCTCAGAGGATTTGAGGAGAGACAAACTGACCTTAGAGCATACTGTGTTAAATAAACTGTGCATGAAAGCTGTTAAAATAATTTCAGTTTGTTTTCCTTTAATTGAAATCATTTATTTCTGTCATTAGTAAAACATATTTCTCTAGTGACTGTTTTGGCAGTGTGATGTATTTACTCTTGAGTGATGTCCTTAAGGTCACAGTACAAAGAAAGAATGTGACAGAAGATGTTAGTTGCATAATAAATACCCAAAAGAAATGTTTACAACATATCTACTCTTTATATGTTATTACAGTGTTTTTATTGTGTATGTGCTGAAGGTCAGAGACCTTAATCCCTGCCTATACATACCTCATACACAGGTGGTAGAGGACGTACTTCAAGCAAACTTCATGCGAGCTAAACAGGCATCACACCTACAGTGGAGGGCTGAGAAGATGAGGACAGTCAAATGGAGCTATTACAATAAGCAGCTGCTTGTCTGCAGGATACCAAGGTGCCCCTCTGGGTCAGGGCATGAACAGATGAGGGTGAGGGCTAAAGTTGCACCCCCTGCCCATGCACCTCCACCACCCAAGCCCTCATCCTCCTTATTCTCTCTTATTTTACTACCTTAATAAAGACATTGAGCACTGTGAGTTGAGAGTTAAAAAGTTGGAGTCATCTTTTATCTGAAGGGCAAATCGCTACGACATGAGACACAAAGTGAACTATATACCACAAGGCGTTCATTTTTCATCAGGAGGAAAATGCATGATAATCCTTTTTTCCTATATTCTGAAATAAAGAAAAAACTTTTAATATGAATTGAAATGGGAATGGGTTGGTAAGGTAGCTGGTAGGATATTGAGGAAATATGGTGTGTGTTGAACAATGAAGCAGTGATAAAATATTTTAGGTGTTCACTGTGGATGTCTTTGACATTTGTACATTTTAGGTCTGAAAGTGTTTACCCGTTGAAATCAAAATGTGGAAAAAACTATCCCATTTTAATCCATGCTGAACGGTGATCAAATTGCGCCTCTCATTGGGTGTTCATTATTAGATGCCAATTTCCTTCCTGGTATCTTGATCGGGGCTCTGTAAGATTCTTAGTTCTGGAAATTTCTGATCTAGAACGAAGTGTTCAAAACGCAGCTGGTGTCAGAACTGTGGGAATGAAGACAGATGTCAGAATTTGTGATCATTCTGAAACTGTGGAGAACAAGTGGCCTTGAGTTTGTTCTTTTTTGAGAAACTCATTTCCAAAACAGCAAACGGAGAGGAAGTAAGGCGAAAACAAAAACATTACAAAGAATCTACACATTGAGACCCAAATAGACACGGATAGATGCTCACTTAGTTCCTGTAAGTCCTGCCCACTCTCGTGAGAAATAGCACACAGTAGGGTCAGCTAAAAATAGCTCTTGAGCAGTCATGCTAAGGAAGGTAAAGAGAGACTTAGGCGTAATGTAGCCCATGCATGTGTAAGATGTGGTGTGAAGAGTGTGTCTGATGTGTCACAAGCACTCAGCAGAGCTTATGGGCAGGAGGGGGTTCGAAATACAGAGAGGTCTGGATCCGTGCCACCATCCGCCTATGCTGCCTACTCTCGCCCCCGCCTCATAAACTCGCACAAAAACAGGACTATCACATGACTGAGTAAATACCTTCTATCCCTTCATCATCGTTTATTCTCCTTTTCTCCCCCTGACCTGATTCAGGCACTGTTTTTGGGCTGCTAAGGCACGACTATGACTTCCTCCCACGATACGAGGAAAACAAACCCAGATAGTGTGTGTATGTGTGCATTTAGCCCACAGATCCACCGCTCTCCTGGCCAGGGACTTTCCAGTGCAAAACCCCATCGAGCTGGAGTCAGCGGTTCAGACTGCGTGTCATGTGGGGATCGCACAAAGGGCACCCTGGGGTGATAGAGCCAATCAGAGATCATAAAGGTTCAGTCCGTTGTATGGAAACATCAACTCTCCTGAATATATGCCAGATTGGAGCCTATAAATTAAGCAATAATTGCATAAGTCATGCTGTACTGAAAGTTAAGATTGATGTACATGAGAATTTCCAACAAACTCCGAAACTTCTGAGTGTTTCCCATATGTTTTGTAAAAAGGTAAAATATTATGTCAAATGTAATTCGTATCACCCATTGTCTGATTTCATGAGAGCCCTTTAGACAGGTTTCAGCATCATCCTGAACATCAACACCATTACGTGGTCAAACAAAGAGAAGGAACTGGCTACACCTGCTCCACAAAACTGGTAATCAAAGAAACAAAGGAAAGCCACCGTGGAGTCCCGGTAAGCTAAGTGCCGACGTCATGCTGTCTTGCTCCCCTTCATCTGCCCCACTTACCACACACTGTAAATCCTCAGGGCACAGCATATGGCCCACACACAAGCTTCAGGAATAAGTGGACCAGAGCACCTTCTCCTCTTTTACAAGGAAGCATCATAATTCTCTCCACCTTTTCTGTAATAAGTTAGATGCAACGCCACTGATGTGACGCCAACGACTGGGATATGCTAAAGGCACAATACAGGCTAGTATGGACCTCTCCTAGTGCACGTAACTCAGCAGTTCTACACCTGGACATAGGTTTTAAGTGTTGGTCAGGATACCATCAAAATAAGTGTAAATATGAGAGATCATTAGCAAAGTTGTAGGCTATGACCACATAGTCAGCGTTTGGGATTGATCACCAGTGGGCTGGTCAACTTTTCTGCCATTGAAAGGCCACTTTAAGCCACAGATGCTGCCATGTAGAGGTCATGTACTTAATATTCTAGAAAGCACTTCTAGATACTCCACGTACTCTATCTCCAGTGGGCCTCCCAGAGCAACGTCAGATGGAGGACACCCAGAAGCAGGTCATAATCTTTAGTTGCATGGATACGTCTGTGTTCATAGGATCCTACTTCATATTTTCTGATAAAAACAGCCTCCTTCATTGTGTGGCCCCTGGGAGGGGTGAAAAAAAGCTCTGGCAGTAATTCTTCAGGATAACGTGGAAAGTATTCTAACCTTGGCTCACTTGCATCCTATGGCGGATCACCTTGGAAATCCATTGTCGAGCAAATTTGAAACCAGTTTCATAGGTCAGGACATGGGGGAGTATGGAACCATTACACTAAAGCAGTATGGTCTGTGTGTAAAACATCTGTACGTATCTCAATACATTGGTTAAAAAAGTGCAGTGTCCGGGTTCATCAAAGAATCCTTCATCATTGCACAACACAGAACTTAAAAACTGTTTACGTTCATTCAACACATTCTCACTCCCAACCCGTCACATATTGACGCTTGGTCAGGGACCCTTTGGCATCACTTTTTGAGAGACAGAGTACCCACCTTAGTGTGATTTTTCGATGTGCAGCATCCTCCATTGCTTTAAATAAGAAACCCTTGGCGTCAATATCCCAACGTGAAAGGCATTGGGAATTTTATCGTCATGATTAAATTATATATTAGGTAATAATATTGCCATTATTGCATATTTGTTGGGGTGTGATTTTACAAAGTAAACAATCACAACAGTTTTATTTATATTACACTATTTACACATTTATGAGCACGTAACCCAACCCCTGTCCCTAAACCTAACCATTTGTCAATAAAACAGGATATAACAGGCAGATACTGTACAACTACACTGTAAAAAACAATTTGTTGAATCAACTTAAAATAATTTGTAACCTGACTGCCTTAAAATTTTAAGTTCAGTCAACTCAAAAAAAGTTTATTCAACTTGAAATGTTAAATTATACTGAGTATATAAGTGAAAACTTATATCTTATATCTAAGTTGTTACTTAGTACAACTTAACATTTCAAGTTGACTAAACTTATTTGAGTTGACTGAACAGCAGGGTAACAAATTATTTTAAGCTGACTCAACAAATTGTGTTTATTTTTTACAGTGTACAGTCATACTTAAAAAAAAAAAAAAAAAATCCTCTGTGCAGTCTGTGCACACATTCAAAAAATGCCGCCAGAAGAATCCTTCCGTCAGCCTTGGTTGTGAAATGCCATTGGCTCTTGTGTGTCTCGTGACCGATTGCGTCATGCTACAGGATTGTTTTGCGTAAGATGTGAGGGTGTTAACTGAGCGGGATCATTTTCAGTAATTAAAACCTTATGTTTTACTCTCTTCTTCGCATACCCTTACCAAAAAGTTTATTTTATTAAGTATACTTAAGTAAACTTCAAGTATATTTTTAAGTATACTTTATGTAACAAGTATACAAATATCAGTGCACTAGTTGTATACTTGTAAGTGTACTATTTCAGTACTCATTGGGACTAAATTGGCCAACTTTCTAGTATATAAAAGTATACTTTTAAGTATACTTTAAGTATAACAGTAGTAAACTTTGAGTACACAACTAGTTTACTTCTATGTTTTTAGTTTGTACTGCAACTATATTAAAGTGAACTGGTAAGTTTACATTAAGTGAACTTTACATCACACTTGAAGTATACTACTACATCCCTATTTACGAATTAATTTGTATATATGTTGTTATATGAATATCTGAACATACAAAACATCAAAAGAGAGTGCAGGGTATCTGCTTGTAAACAAAATCGTTTTATTCTAACTTCATGCATTCTTTTTTTATAAACACTTGAATGTAAGTTTCATAAATAAGGAAATAACAAATAACAAATAACAAATAAACATTTTGAACAAAAAGCTGAAAAAAAGACTATGCACTGGATTAAGAATGATAATCAAAACGTACATGATCAAGACCCCAAATCTTGACAGTCATTATTACCTCTTCATGGGTCAAAATTTTATTCCACGTTACACAGTTGTTCATGCTGTTTTATGTCAGATGATCATGTTAGATTACATGTGGAAGCATCTGTTGCTTCTGTTTCTTCTTCTCTTGTGTTTTGGAAATTCTGTACAGAAGATGTATAATAGCACCCCCTACGATATAACAATGAAAACATGGATTCTCGGAGCACAAATATAGCTCAAATATATTTGGACTTTTTCTAAGTCAAGTGTACTTAAATGTTATTTACATAAAGCACATTTCTAAGAAGTGCATGAAAAGCAGACTGAAAGTATACTTTCCTATTTTTAAGTTTAAAAGAAGTATACTAATAGCACACTTGAATAAACTTCTTTTTCGTAAGGGTAAAGATCGTATGGCTTCAGGAGACTTGGAATGCAACTCGACTTCTTTGTAATACTTTTATACTGCTTTTTATGGTCAGTTTTTACAATACATATGTGTGACTGTACTTTTATTTGGTTGTTACATATATTGTTTAGAAGTGGGTAGGTTTAGGGTAAAGGTGGGGTTAGGTGTTCCAATGAAAGTATAAATTTATATAGAAGAGATCTTACTCTCTTAAAAATAGCTTTAAAAGGTTTCTCACAGCGATGCCATAGAAGAACCATATCTTTCTTACCTTTCTATAATCTAAAGAACCTTCTTTCGCCACAAAGAACTTTTTGTGAAGCAGAAAGCTTCTTCAGAAGTTAAAGGTTCTTTATGAAACCATTTAGACAAAAGGGGTTCTTCTATGGCATCGTGAAGCACTTTTATTTTTAAGAGTGTAAGAGTGTATGGTCATTGTTTTGTTTCCTAACAACAATTTTTCCTGCCAAGTGGGTTTTAGCCACTTGGCAGGGACTATATATGGTTTCTGAGACAATGTTTTTATGACCTACCAGATTTTCTAGAGCAGTTATCAGAAGGCTAAGCAGCTGAACCATGTAAATCTGATGAACCCCATAGTAAAGTCTGGTGCTGAATAACAAAGAACACGAGACAATTTTGAGTAGTGGATTGCAGTTTGGCTTATTCCTATTTTGTTTTGCTTTACTAACCACTAATTTGTCATTTGGCAGATGTTTTGATCCATTGCAAATGGTACATTTATTACAGGGAAAATCCCTCTGGAGTTAAGTCACTTGCTCAAGGGGAACAATAGTGATTGTTTACAGATCACCCTTTGCAGGGTCTGAACATTTAACCTTAACTCTATTCACAAAGTTTGAGAGGGTCATGGCCACAGGTTGCAACCGCAAAAGTCTAAACTCATTTTCCCCTGTTTACTTTGGTGTTGAGCGAGCTACTGCTTTGTTTCATGCTGGTCTATTATTGGTCTTATTACTTCAGGCAAACAGACAAATGAACAGTCTCCTCGTTGGCATGGTTCCCACTACTTTTGTGAAACCTGTTGGATGGGAGAACTGACCTATACATTTGTGGTAAGTGAGAGAGGTAGGGGGAATGATTAATCTGCCACCCTAAATAGCTTCCTGATGGACTGATGGACTCCAGAATCCCACATCACTGAGCCACCTGCTAACATCTCTCCCTGAAGCCAACAGCCTCTGTCTTTCAGCCTTGGTTCCCAGATGGACCAGTGTGGTCCAATGTGACCACATCAGTGAATGCAGCATTAGAAGAAATAAAGAGAGTCAGCAAACACAAGCCTTTTTTCTGTAGTATTCCCAACATCTGAGTGGGTTAAGTGATGAGAGCTACATGCACAGCAGGACACACTTCTGTTTGCCCCCTCTCCATGCGATGTGAAAGCAAACCCCTGTAACACCTGTAAAATGTGCGAACTCATTTCAGCTGAAAACCCCCAAAAAGATCCCACCCGCCTCACATCCGGACGCTTTTAATTCAGACTGTGACATGGAATATACCATAACACAGAGTCTGGCCAGGTGTGTTAGCTTTGCTGACTCTAGCCACCCACCTGCTTTCTAGACATTTGCAGTGTCGGCCTGAATGATCTCACAGTAACCTAATACCGCTATGCCCAGTCATAGCCCTTCCTGCCAAGAAGAACTTGCACATAGAGCTTTTGATGTGTCATGGTCATGGATGAAGTCATCTCTTTGAGTCAGCAAGCCATAGAGCATAACAATATTTTCTGTGAAAGCTTTTCATTACAGATCCTACCAGTATAATGTGTGGATGTTAAAGGGATTCTATCGAGTTTTTTAACTTTTTCAACTTTAGTTAGTGTGTAACTTTGCTGTTTGAGCATAAATAAGATCTGCAAGGTTAAATAGCTTAAAGTCTAAAGGGAAATATTCTCTTTAACAGAAAACACTTTACAAGAGCTACAACAAACGGCTTGCTACTTGTTCCCAGATATTGTGAAGTCACAATGTGACTCACTTAAACACGGAATATGCAAAACAGGGGACGAGGCCTGAGTTGCCCTAGAGAAGAAGAAGAGCAGTAGTAGAGTGTTGTCACCTTTGAGAAGAGATTTTGTTGTTGTTGTTGTTGTTGTTGTTGTTGTTGTTGTTTTTTCCCCCATCCCAATTCCAGTACTCATTCATTTGGCCTTCATAAGATGGATAAACTTATTTTTTTAACACTGTTCCTAAACATTATAACCACAGTGTTTTTTCTTGTGTGGTCCACATTTTACAGAGGATCGTATTATGGAAAAACTGACGCCATTATAAATATTTACATCAGATGAAAACTTGCAGTTATGGTAAAAGGCGTGGCAGTTCCTGAACATGCTCTAAGCGAATCACCAATCACAATGCACTGGGCGAGCTAACCAATCAGAGCACATTTCATATTTCAGAAGGAGGGAGCTTCTCTAAAACAGGAACTAAAGAGGGGTGCATTTCCCAAAAGCATCGTTAGCCAACTATGGTCGCAAGTTCCGTCATTACCAACATGATTCGGTGTTTCCAGAACCATAGTTCAAACGAACATTTGCAAACAGTGTCACAAACTTACGTGTTGGAATTACAGCTCTTGACCTGTGGTTCAATAAATTATGCTCTTGGGCACAATAAGCAAACTAGCATGCAATACAATTTATATCTTCCATTCTATCTGAATATAAATGCATTTTAATCTATGTATTTTTGTGTGTCCTCTATAAGCGGCATTTTTAAATAATGCGCATGTGCATAACCATTATGAAGGGATCCCCGGAGTATGACGTAATGAATCAAACATCAAATAAAGCGAAATGACTGGGAACAAAAAATAATTAGTAAAATAGTAAATTAGTCATGAGGTGCCATGTTCAATATAGCTGCATTTTAGAGATCTCCAGTCAGTTAAATAGCAGAAGTTATTACTCCACTACAGCGTGTGACGTCATTAACAACGGCCCTACATTTTTTAACTAATGTCGTTCAAATGACGGAGATGCAACCATGTTCGGGAAACAGTCATGACTAGCTAGTTCGTTTCTACAACAGTACATAGCACTATGGAGGTTAATCAGTGAGTTATGTCGTTGTACAGGAAACGCACCCCAGTGCCTTTGAGACAGACTGGGAAGAGAGGTGCTGCAATAATGTGTTTTTGGAACAAACAAGCATGAAAACCAACCCAATCTTACCGCAATTTGTACATATTCATGCAAATTCGTACGACCTCACTCGTATGAATTTGTACAATTTTTGCTAAATCCTAAGTATTTTACAAGTTCCTCAATTTGTTTTAATTCATACAAATTACCCACCCCTAAACCTACCCGTCACTGGGGTCTAGACAAATCGTACAAAATCATTAGAGTGAGGTTGTACAAATTAGCCACCTCATAAAATACGTGCCAAGATAGTGTTGCAAAAACCTATTTCTTCATAAAAGGGCATAAATAGCACCCATTTAACTAATATGTCTAAGGGTAGAGTTTTGGTTACTAAACATGATGGATCCCATCATGGGTCTACACAAACTCAGTCTTAATGGAATATTTTTAAGACAGATGTAAGTAGTTTATGGCTCTTTGATACAAACCCACACACACAGTCTCTCAGACATAATGCACTCCAGAACCCTTCCTTGGTTTTGAGAAAAAGTAAACTGGGCTTTTCACACTTTCTAATCCATTTTTATTTCTTTAAAATATTAGTTGTCAATTAGTATACAGAAAGCATGGCCTATATTTTTTGGTTGTTATCTGTTGTGTGAACAGCAAAATATTTGGCACGCCTCACTTTCCAGAGCTCCAGCCATAACATCTTTCTTCACCAAAGAACACTCACAACAGGGATTAGGAGAGTTGTGGAAAATAGTTTCTTACTTATCCAGGCTGTTCCTTGAATGGATTCAGGTTTCCTTCTGGCTATGGATTTCCCCTGTGAGGAGACTCAGTCTCCATGTCTGAACATATCTGAGAAAGCCATGGCCTTGTTTTCAATAGTTTCATGACATTGCATAAGTGGTAATTTTATTTTGACAATTAGACTAGAAACCTCTGCTCAGCCCAGATGGCTCCATCTGATCCTTCCATAGCAACAGAGCGTATTCCAAAACAAGTTGCTCACAACATGATTGAGCAAAGTGTGATTTATTGTGATATTTACAAATGTTTGTAATCATCTTGTACTAGTCATTAGTAACAATCAGATCCAATAAGTTCAAGCCAGTTGTGTTGAGAATATAAATTCTTCTCCACACTGTCTAGATGGTGCTCAAAGGAACAGTCCAACAGTAAATGTTTCAGTCCTTAGAAATCCTGATTTTAAGTCCGTCATGTTCAGAAGTCCTGTAGTACATTTATCTGTGAATACACTATAGTTGTCATGTGTTTTATCCAGCCAAAATGACTATGTTCTTTCCAAAGTGCAACCAAGTGAATGACTTCTGAGCAACACATTTTTATGACTACATTTGTAATGTAATCTCCTCTACATTTTTTTTCTCTCCCCAGACTTCTCTTCATAAATAAAGTCCTGTCCACTCACATCTTAGAATCTGTCAACTTTTAGAAGCTTTAGTAGTCTACAGTAGCTCATAGTCACAACCAGGAACCTTCAATATGCAATGTTCGTTGTTTCGGATCCAAGACATACTCTAACATCAGGCAACACTCTGTGTGCCCAAAAATGATATTTATTGAAGCTGAACTCCAAAAACGTGTCATTCTGTGCTGTGGCATCATATGAGCTCACATGACTACCCACGTTTACATACAAGTGCCTATTCAACTGTATATGCTGTGATCTATATCTATACACAAAGGTTAGCCAATTAAAACAGTAAGAATTTCTCACTGGTAGTGTAAAAAAAACACCCTTTTTTCCTTGTCAGAATCAGCCCTTTTTAGAGTGAGCTGTTCTGTTGCATTTGCCTTTAAATGCTAATGAGCCCTGCTCACCCCGCCCCTCTTTTCTGTGGGGTTACCATTATACCATTATACTCACTTCTGCTGTAGGTGAAGCTGGATCACAAATGACTTGTGTGAACATAGACACATTTATGTAGATATGCACATTTCCTTCAAAAATGGAAGTAACGTTAATCCTCTGCGTCTTCAGTGGCTCAGATGTCAGGAGTAAATGATGAGTGCTATGTTCACTATTACATTCAACAACGGAACACCTCAATCACTCAATCTGAGACATTATTGTTTTCTCCTGCACCGGAGTTGAAACAATCGCGGTCACACTGTTTACAGCTCACTCAGCTCATTTAGGGCGGGTCTATGGTAAGACGGCTGTGTCAGTCAACTATTGTGGGAGTGGCCTTGGTTGGTGTAACGTCACACCGACAAGAAGCTGAGAAAGGCCTGATCTGAAAACCAGGATATTACTTATACAAATTTAAAAACATACCACTGGGTGGATTTTTATCATTATAGGGTAGTTGTGTACACATCGCCAACACACATTTTGTTCAAACAACATGTAAAAGTGAGTTTTGCATCCGATGACCACTTTAAAAATCTATGTCATTTTATACATATTTTGGACTTATTTGGACCATTATTTTGATGATGTGAAATGGTTGCACTCAGTGAGCTACTGGTTCTACCTGTTGCCATTTTTACTGCAAACTCAGAAAATAATTTATTGATACGATGCCACATTTGGAATTTGGTTGTAATTTTCAGTCGAAGGGCAACAAGAGAAGCGATTCAAGTCTTCACTGCTTTTCCTAGGGATAAGAAGAGGAACAAAGAATGGGAAGATGCCTGTGGATAAATAAAACTTCCTAAAGACCAGCATCTGTGTTCTCTTCACTTTAGCCCTGACGCCTTTAAGGCTTTTAGTAGACCACAGCTACTGAAAAAGCTAACAAATGGCAGAGACAAGAAACGCTTAGATGCCATCCTGACAGGATGTAAACATGTTGATGGTTGTCATGATGTCGCAGCCACTGAAGGAGTTTCTCAGCGCAGATTTCACTCGATATCCAGGGGTGTTTAGAGTCCCTGTGGGGAAAAACAGATGATACGGCATTGGTTTAAATCTACACTTGTATCCATCGCTACCTGTAAGCTCTTTCACTAGCTGTGGTCATCATATCAGTTTTTTATTTTCCAAATTGTGTTGCGGTAAAAATAGCAACGGGTATTGCCAGCAGCTCATGAGTGCTACCATTTAACACCATAATGGTGCCCCACAGTCTAAAATATGTATAAAATATACATATATATTTTAGTAAGAGACATCATTTACATTATATCAAAGGAGTCATATGATGCGATTTCATGTTTTCCTTTGTCTTTGGAGTATTACAAGCTTTCCGTGCATATATAAGATTTGTAAATCTGCAAAGATTAAAGTCTCAAACCCAAAGAGATATTCTTTATAAAAGTTAAGACTCAGCCATGCCTTCCTAAAATGGCTCATTCAAACATGCCCCCACAAGACTACGTCATGCTAAGATTTGCATAACACCATCCATATGTATACACAAAAAAAAGATGGTGTAACTTTTATTCTCGCAGTGGTATTGTTGCAGCCGCTGCCATGTTGTGGAGATGATGTGTGTTTCATTGTGAATTGAAAAATTACTTTGTTTAGCCTTCCAAATGAGTACACAACTAGAAATCAGTGGTTAAGTTAAATTTACAACACTGTTCCAGAACAGTACAACGCAACTATTCGCAACTATGTGTTTGCAGCACATTTTACGGAGAACGGTGTCCTGAACCTGGGAGAGTAGCCTACTATGCTGACTGTGTACACTATAAAGTGGGGCAATTCCAACTTTGCAAGTACAGTCTGGCACTTCTGACTCACAGCCTGTAAGTATGTTTTTTTATATTTAAAGAATTTGCTACTGACTATTCAAAGGCAAGTTATTATAATCAGTAATTATGTCCTCACTGGATGCAACAAATGCCTCATTTATAATGGGTTTTATTATTTTTGTCTCATCACGCCGGGACATGGCATCACAACATGGTAAGGGGTGTAACATTTCCGTCACACGCTTGAAGTATTCGGCCAATCACAGCGCACTGGATAGCTGGCCAATCAAAGCACGCCGCGCTTTTCAGAACGATGTGCTTTGTAAAAATCTACACGTTTCAGAAAGGCGGGGCAGAGAGGAGAAACAATAATGTACAGTATGTGGAAGATAATGTGTTTTTTGAAAATAATGTTCTTTCTATTAACATCATATGACCCCTTTAAGCCAAACAAGTCTTAATACCCAAGGTTCCCTTTAATGGTGCAGTCACATTTATTCTATTGATTACAGAGAGGGTCTAAAATGATTTTAACAAACATGTAATAACAAAATGCAACAAAAGTGTACAATATGAGCCTTTTAAGTGTTAATCCAGAGGTAACGCTATGCAGAAGAGGTAGCTTTACAGATGTGGGGCCAGGAAGTTATGGGAATGATTCCACGAGAGGCGGATCCAAAATTGGGCCTAAAAAGATCTAAAAGTGCTGCAACTTTTTATTGCTTGTTATTGATTTTCCAGCTTGCCATGCCACATACCACTCACATACACGCAACCCCACTCACCCCCATTAATGCTGAAGATCACAGGCTCTGTATTTGTTTTGTTGTGGTCCTCTGCACTGCATTTCCGTGTGATGGATCCATGCAGATGTTTAAAACTGAGTTTTCACAGGGAAGTGGATCTCGTAAGCCCCTGCAGCCGTGTCCTCGTGCTAACCCTTCACACACACTCTCACACACATGCACGGTGTCTGCGTTAGTCATCACTGCAATGGCTTGTGTTGTTTTAATGCCTATTGTTTCAGCACCGCTGCTGGCTATAGAGTTCACACACTATAAATGAGTCATAATCCATTAGCGTGTTATAGTCCATCCTCAGGGCTTTTCATTCACAAATACGATCGCCTGTAGAGGGAGCCGCTCAGCGCTGAGTCTAATTGAGACGTTGAATGACAGATTGATGAATAAACTGCCTCATCTGTTTAGCCCTTCATTACTAGGATCAAACGAATGTGTGTGTTCCAGTTAAGTCCTAACTGAGTGTGTGTGGAGGTCATATGGGTGGATCATGTACCATATGAAACACACAGATTAAACAACTAAACTAGATTCACTATGCCATTACAGCAAAGGAGATTGTCTGTTTAACTGAATTAGTGAAACACTGTTTGCAAATATTTCACTTCAACAATGTGTCGTCTAAAGGAACTAAGATATTTAATATATTAATATATATATAATTTAAATATATTTTAATTTTAAATTTAAAATGAACTGTTTTGTCAGTTATGTCAGTTAAAAAATATGTATGTGAACAAGGTCAAAATTACCACCAAAAAGTAAAATGCAAATAATAACATAAACACTTTACACTCTATAATTCTCTATAACACTCTATAAACACTTTATAATTTGTTTACCATTCTTCACCCCACACCTTATTGTCTTCTCTCTTTCTTTCTTTGTCTGATTGTCTCTCTCCAGCATTATAGAGTCAGATGTTTTTGTCTTTCTTTCTCCGGCACTGAACCGGTGACAATATCCGCCTGTGATAACCTCAAACTACATTCAGTCTGTCCAGCGGCTCACTGCTCACAAATAACCCCAGGCCAAACGTTTATTAGAAACTCAGCCTGAGCTGACGTCCCTCCTCAGTGCAGGAAGAGGAGGAACTCTTCTGATATTAAAGCGGGGGAAGGGGGTCCCGTGTCTGGCCATCTTATTCAAATCACAGCACTCTCTCTCTCTCTCTCTCTCTCTCTCTCTCTCTCTCCCTCTCTCTCTCTCTCTCTCTCTCTCTCTCTCTCTCTCTGTTGTACCCATTTTTTTTCTTACCCTTTATGAGGGTTTATTAGGTATTTCCAGAATTTGTACTTATTATTATTATTATTATTATTATCTTTAAATATGTTACTGACTGATTGATTGATTGATTGATTGATTGATTGTACACTCTTTAAAAATAAGCACTTTTCTTATTGTTCTTTACATTAAAAAAGTATTTTTATTTATTTATTTATTTATTTATTTATTTATTTATTTATTTATTTATTTATTTATTTATTTATTTATTTATTTATTCTCATTTTATTTTAGAAATGTTAAGAAATGTTTTTTATTTTATTTTATTTTATTTTATTTTATTTTATTTTATTTTATTTTATTTTATTTTATTTTATTTTATTTTATTTTATTTTATTTTGTTTTGTTTTGTTTTGTTTTACTTTATTTTTTTGTTTTGTTTTGTTTTGTTTATTTTAGTATAGTTTAGTTTAGTTTAGTTTAGTTTTTATTTATATGAACTGTTTACAAAAATGTTCCTAAAGCTGTTATTATATTATTTTATTTTATTTTATTTTATTTTATTTTATTTTATTTAGGTCCTAAAGCTGATATTTATTTATTTGTTTGTTTGTTTGTTTGTTTGTTTGTTTGTTTTTACTTTATTTTATTTTTGTTTAGTTTAGTTTTTTATTTTATTTTATTTTATATGAACTGTTTACAGAAATGTTCCTAAAGCTTTTTGTTGTTTATTTTATTTTATTTTATTATTTTATTTTTGCTCTTAAGGCTGTTTGTTGTTGTTGTATGTTGTTGTTGCTTTTACTATTACAGTTAGAATGCATATGATTTTAGACTCAAAATTTGTCTAAATGTGGACATAAATACAGACCATTACTATGACAGTATAATAAATTGAAATGAAATAATAACATCTGAAAGAAAAGTAGAGCTGCCCGTTTTACTCATGTTTCCAAGAAAGAAAAAATTCCACAATATACTAAAATGTATCATTATTATGATAAAATTAGTATTGTGTGTGTGTGTGTGTGTGTGTGTTTACTTAATATTTATAATAAATATAATTAAGTTAATTATATATGATTTTTTGTAACTATTATGAATGTTGCCCAACATAACGACAAAAAGCTGTGACCTGATGAGACGATATCTTATTCATTTCCATAAACACTATTTCCTCAAGAAATGTGTGCATGCGTGAATGTATGTTGGTGCCTATTTGTTATTAGTCCAAATGCATCTTTAGATATCTTCTTTACCGTACTCAAAACATGTTTTCAGACACTTAAAGATAAACAGAATGTGTCAGCATTGCTCCAGTGCTGACTTGTTCCAGATCTTCTGCTAAACAAACACTCCCTGAACCGCAGCCAGGACACTAGAGCGAGAAGTGCCTCCTCTGCCCAGCGCCGGAGCCCAGGAGTGGGATTGAGGAACACTGCCGCCCCCTCATCCCAGAGCGGGAATTTCATGGTCTGCGGCTGTTTGTTTGGCCTTGCTGCACTATTTTCAGTGGCTACAGTATCAAGAAACGGCACAACGTGACACACTGATGAACTTGAGAACAGGATAGTCATGCTTACTGTATGTCTGTCATGCTTGACTCAGACCGAATTATGAAAACACTTATTCTAGGACGACCACTTTGTCTCCTACTTTTCTCACACTGAACTTTATGCAATATCAATAAATAAATATATAATATGCAGGATCAGATTTTGATTTTGAAATTCAGTTAAATGTAATAATACTAGCCTGTGAATATGGAAATCTTTAGACAGTATAAACACTGTTTTTTCTTGATTATTAATTAATCTTTATTGATTACACGTTGGGTTGGTTGGTGTCAGGTGGACATTTTGTACTAAAACATGCCCCTAAAATGAATCCCAGTAATGCATTGATGTGAAAAGCACAATGCAGGACATGAATGTGGTGAGCAATGAGTCAAGTCACACATTTTGCTCTGTCCTGTGTCGTGATGTAATATCTAGCACTGTGCCAGCAGCACACACACACACACACACTGTCTGAGAACTAAACATTCAAGACATCTGTCATTCAAACAAAAACATTGTGCCTGTACTACAAAGTTAGATAAAGTCAAGCCACAACTTCATCTGAGTGTCCTTTGTAGTACAGAGAGCACTTCTGCTGTCTGTCTCTGCACCGTGTGTACTTCACATTCTCTCCTCTGTCACCTAAACTCTTTTTCCCCATTTCTTGGAAATAAAAACACGTCAGACCCTGACATTGAAAATAGAGATAGGCAGCACACAAAGACACATGGTAATCTAGAAATCTCTGTTTTCTCACTTTTTGGTTAAAGATAAAACTGGTCAATACAGCCTTCCAGTTGTGTTAAAATGCACAATATGGTAACAGCTATAGTCTACCATTATAAAACTGACATTATTTCACTTGTTGTCATGTTATTTTGAAGCCGTATTGCTGGTATCACCAACTGTTTGTCCTTTTTGAGCTTGATATCCCCTATAAATAAATAAATAAATAAATATTTACATACATACACAGTGTTGGGAAGGTTACTTTGGAAATGTAATAGATTACAGATTACAAGTTACATGATTTAAAATGTAATAAGTAGTGTAAATTTTCAATTACTTTATTAAAGTAATGGAACTTATTACTTTTAATTACTTTTTGATTACTTTTCTAAATTTCTAATATTTTCAACTGTTAATCATTTTGAAACATTTAAACCAGGCAGAGTTAATCTTACAGTAGCATTCAACACTGATTACTGTCAGACTTTCAAAATCCTTTATGACTTGAATTAAGATTATAAAAAATAAGGGATAATATACATCTTTATTTTGGGATAACAACTGGCTGAATGTACATTATCTCACTTATTACACAGCTGCTTGATAGATTATTTAAATGTTTCATGGCAAAATTATTAGACACAAAACTATAATATTTGAACGCAAAGCTTCTATGCTTTAATATTTTATTAGCTAACCAAACACAAAGCTTCCGCTAAGAAAAATTATCAAGCATATAGCACTGATTTAAGTTGCCCTGAATGAGTCTGAGCTGTGTAATAATTTAATTTAAAGCAAAGTCAGTTATTTTTTGGGGCTTTTTATGCCTTTTATTGTGATAGGACAGTAGAGAGATGACAGGAAAGAGCTGGGAGGAGAGAGGGGAGCGGGATCGGCAAAGGACCTCGAGACGGGAATCGAACTCGGGTCACCACACTGTATGTCATAACAAGATCATAACATAAATAACATCATAACAAGAAACAGTTTAATAGCTATGATACTGGGTTTGAAATCAAATGTTTGCATAGTTATGACAGAAAATGCTAGCATCTAACAATGCCTTGAAAAAAACAATTTAAAAAAATAAAGTTTATGCATAAACAGTTATCAAATAAGCATATGTCCTATTCTGTGTCCTAAACTCCTGAAACATTGGTGTCTCATTTTAGAGCAGTCAATACAATTTGTGAAAGAAGTCAATTAAATCTGTAAGTGGGTGTGGGTGTGTGGAAAAATTCAGATGTAATCCCCTTTGTAATCTCTGGCATTTTTCAAAAGTAACTGTAATTTAATTACACATTTTTCTCAGTAACTGTAACTAATTACAATTACATTTATTGTGTAATTAAATTATGTAATTCCGTTGCATGTAATTAGTTACTGCCCAACACTGTACATACATATATACATACATAAAGTGCTCAACTGTATTTAATATGCACTTGTACACTGTAAATTTTTTTTTTACCAGTTTCAACTTAAAAACTTAAGTTTAGCAGCTGCCTAAAATTATTAAGTTAAATCAACTTAAAAGTACAAGTCATTTAAATATATTTTATTGTAGTGAGTTGAAATGACTTGTACTTTTAAGATGATTTAACTTAAAACTTGTAAGGCAGCTGCTGAATTTAAAGTTTTTAAGCTGAAACTGGAGGAAAACTTTTAACAGTGTAGAGTACTGTAAAGTAAGTCTTGATGATAATGTCAGATGATATAATATTAATGATAAAAGTACACTTTGTAATAATGTCAGATTATATGATAATTTAAAGTACATTTTTCATCATTGCTTTAATTGTTGTGCTTTAAAGTATACTAATTTTCATGTGTTGACAAAGGATGTACTTGATTACAATTTAACTTTAGGTATGTTATTATATTACATTTAAAACCAATATATTTCAAATGTGACCGTAAAAATTGTACTTCATCAATACAATTCTGTAATAAATACATTTAAATACCCAATGTTACAATAAATGCTTCTCAGTATTTGGCAGTACACGTTAATAAGACAATAAAATGAATTACTAAAAAAAAGTAAAAACACTCTAAAGTTCAGTTAAACACATTGTTGCAAAGCAGCTTCACAGAAAAAGTTTCTACAAGAAAACGTTTCTACATTACATATAGGAGTAGTTCATCATCAGTAGTGACTATGGCACAGTGGCAAAAAATATGGCAAAAAATTGTACAGTACAGTTTTGTAATTGTAATTGTACAAAAAATTGCACAGTAGTAAAATCATGAAGTTAGTTAATGCAAATTAGTTAAAACATCATTAATAACAAATTAGTTGCGATCAAACTTATCGTTTTGTATGTTTTCCATCGTCGTCTGAGGTCCTCACGGGGTTAGACGTCTTGGGTTATCTGAGATCTCCATAAAAGGCTGGATCCATGTGTAATTCCTAGTTACCTCAAGATGCACATCCTGTGGCAGAAACAGTAAAGCAGATACAGAAATATTAGTGTAGCTGCTGTTCAAAACATTTTAAGCAAAGAATGATAATGTGCATTTGATCAGATGTAACTAAAGTACAAGATTATGAGATACATTATGTAAATGCTTGGCTAAAGAGACGTGTCTTTAATCTAGATTTAAAGGGGTCATATGATGTGATTTCATGTTTTCATTTGTCTTTGGAGTGTTGCAAGCTGTTTGTGCATATATAAGACCTGTAAATTTGCAAAGATTAAAGTCTCAAACCCAAAGAGATATTCTTTATAAAAGTTAAGACTCATACACACACCTTCCTAAAACGGCTCATTCAAACATGAGCCTCTACATGTCTATGTCACGGTGTGGGAAGATTTGAATAACACCTAAATGTATACGCAAAGAAAGTAGGCATAACTTTTATTCTCGCTGTAGCATTGTTGCAGCCGCCACCATGTTGTGGAAACACTGTGTGTTTCGTGGCAAAAGCGTAAGCACCTTCCACATGAGCACACAACTAGAAATCAGTGGTTTTGTTTACAACACTGTTCCAGAACAGTACAAAATTCAGTGCAAATTTCGAGTGTGTGCAGTGCATTTTATGGAGGATTGTTTCCTGAACCTGAGAGAGTAGCTTTGTAAAAATCACACTTTAATTTAGGGTCCAATTCTCACTAATAACTCGCTATTAACTATGACTTTGTGTCAATAAATTCCTCATTTACTGCTTATTAATAATAAGGTTGTTGTTCAATTTAGATACGGGGTCAGATTAAGGGATCTAAAATATGGTAATGCCAAATGAGGCATAATATGTGCTTTATAAGTACTAATAAACAGGTAATATGCTAGTAATATGCATGCTACTAAGCAACTAGTTAATAAAGTCTTCACCCTGGTCTTCTCTTGGAGAATCTGTCAAGCTGTGTGTCTGTTCTTTACATGCTCTGGAAGCCTAAGAGGCATTTCTGAGATTTACTTTTATTTCTCTCTCAGTGTGGCTCTTCAGTGATGGAGGGGTCACTGTAATACATGCCTGTATGGACTGACAGCTTGCAGATGCTCCATGAGTCAAGCTGTCAAACACGCACTATAAAGCGCACGTGTGTGTGAGGAAGGTCGGCCAACATGCTAACATCGCCCAAAGGCAAAAACTGTTTGATGGTGAATTAAGCTGTTGTGTTTTTTTTCCTCCCCTTGGCAACAACAGCCCCTCTCGTCACCTCTGGAGTGGTCCTCGCCCCCCTCTGCCCTCCTATCATCCAGTACGGCCCATTTCACTTTCATCCGTAACGTGCTATTGTCAGAAAAGCCGCCAAAGGGTTCTTCCTTTGTCTTTGTTTACCTCACAACAGCTGGATAAGGTCTATACCCTTCACTTAAACACCTCTCTCTGCACCAACACTCTGTTTCACCTCTTACATGCTTCTCGAGTCTGTGGTTTGCGAGCGCTGCTGCACTTTTGACGGTTCACCTTGATATGAGAATCTGAAGGAGAATGACATCTGAATGATATAAATAATGCAACAGAATGAGTATGACACAGTGAAATTGTTCGAATCGCTGTCTAATAGATCTCAGTTTCATAAATGTCATTTGAAGGTGTCGTACTGAAAGGACCAACCCAGGCTCATTGGAAATACGTGCTACTACCTACATTCCTGCAAAGCTCAAATAAACATACCTATACATACCAATTGCTGCAGCTTCTAGTTGAAATGAACACTAGAGGCAGTAAAAGTCTGACAACTTGTATTCCTTTGCACAAAATTATTATTATTATTATTATTATTATTATTATTATTATTACTTTACAAGACCGGAGTTTTGATTAAGAAAGCCTAATATTCGCACAGTTCCTTGCACAATATTGTTATGACCTCAAAACAATTTGTACCTGCTGTGAGATTTGAAAACTGATACTTTTAAACATTAGACTCACATATAGGCTACAACGGGGCTAAAGCCACACCTTAAGAAACAAATCCGCTGTTCACTGCATCTAAAATGTATAATTGCAAAAAATATATATACGTTTGTATTGAACATTTATGGAGCAACTAATATTGTGTGACAATAAATCATACTAGTCGTTAATTTTGTTTTAAACTCTTATAAATGTATAAATGTATGAGGTGGCAAGGGGGCACCAGCATGAGGCAAAAGGCATTGATCTAAATACATTAGCATATCTATATATATATATATATATATATTGTTCAGTATATTGTCATTAAAATATGTTTATATATGCTGATTATCTCTAAGATGGACACCAAACATAATATGTGATGTTTACCATCTGAATCTAAAAAATGTCATGTCAACAAATGGAAAAGTCAGCCATCTATTAATTAACATGTTAATTATTGTGTCTTTTAGTGCGCTTTAGTGCCTTATTGTGCGCTTTTTACCCCAAATACCATACTTTTACATATTCTTTCATTATTTAAAAACGGTTGCTTTAATTATCTTAAACAAAACTAAAAATCATTAAGAAGACATTTGTCTCAAAATATTTGCATTTGTTTTAACAATTCTCGTTTCTTACTTCAATCTACAACATTTTAAAAACATCAAATATTAGATCAAGCAAGCACAGAATCAACTTAAAGTGATGTGAATCCTGTGAAGCTACGGTTTGACAAAACAGCTCAAAGCTGCGTAGAAGGAAAATATAATAGCATGGATGCCTCAGTGAATGCATTTTTATATCACTTTTGCATTAATTAACACTATCGGGTAGGTTTAGGGTTGGGTTAGGTTTGGTGTAGGGGTTTTGTTATTTTCCAACACTTTTAGTGACACTCCCCAGACATTCGAATTCTGAACCACGGTAATACGCACCTGAAGCAACACAATAAAAATGCAATACGTGCCTGTACCAATGTAATAAAAACATGCCATGTTCACATATTGAATGGACGTTTTAGCGCCACTTACTGGACATTTCACTTTGAAACTATCGCAAAACATGCAGTACGAAATAATATGGCTGTTGCAAAAACGTTGCCACAAGCACATATTTCAAATGAGCCTGAGTTGGAAAAGACCCTCATTTCTCACACACTTTGGACACATTCAGATTTGAGGGACACTACTCTTTTGTGTTTTGTATTAGTATTTTGATCTTATTTTTCCAGTGAAATATGCTTAATAAGCAGAATTCAGCAAACTTATGTGAGAAATATATGTTGGGCCACGCATTTACAGGGTGGAAATGGAGCGTCCAGAAGAACTCAAGACAGTGGAGAGAAAAAATGAAGACAGACAGGGAGAAAGAGACACACACTCCTCCTTCTCCGTTGTCCTCCTACACATCGTGATCCTACACCTTTCATGTGCAAAGCAGATGTAGTCAATTGACATGCTAATGAGACACACACACACACATGCATGCAGGGACATCCGCTCATACACACATTCCCATGTATCAGTTCAAGCCCTTGCTGTCAGCCACGCTCATTCCCTCCCCCCACATCTCCCTCCCTCCCCTCCCCTCCCTCCACCCGCTTCTGCTCTCTTTAAGTGGAAACGATTGGAATTGAGTTCAGCGTGCTCCCTAGAGAGGAAACCTGCCTGCCAACCGCCCGTCCCGCCACACACTTACCACAGAGAGAGTGTGTGTGTGTGTGTGTGTGTGTGTGTGTGTCCCTAAACCTTTACAGTGACTTCACACTGCCATATTCCTGTAGATTGGTGACTAATCTACAGGACTAGATTAATTAATTAGCGGTTAATTGCCCTGGTAAGGCTCCAGGGAGTAGGGATAAGCGCATACTGCGTGTGTAGGTGTGCTTTCTTAATATTTAAGCTTCTGCACTTTTTCTAGGTCATTAATCAATTTTAAGTAAATTTGTGTTTCTCTCAATATGTTATGCTGATAATATCATTTGTAATGAAAAAGTAGAACTATGCAAAATGGAAGAATTTTCAGTTGTAGTTTCAAACGTTTGGACCCCAGTGTGTATCAGTAGTTCTCAACTGGTCGGTTGCAAGCCAAAAAATTGTCATAGGTCTGATAGCAAGATATAATTGCAAAGAATAAATTTCAAACATGGTACATTCAAAATTCCTACTTTTAAAACTGTTTAAACCAGCTTAAGCTGCTTTGCTGGTTTTAGATGATTTCAACTGGTCTACCAATCTGGCCAAGTTGGTCTTCGGCTGGTCTACCTGTACTCCCATTCTGGCCAAGCTGGTGCTATTTTATTAGGCAATTGACCACCTAAGACCTGAAAACCAGCTTGAGCTGGTTTAGGATAAAAAAAAAAAAAATCAAGTTTACCATAACATTTGTTGTTGACATCGAAGGCTATACTGTATGTCCAAACTAACTCGAAACCATGAACAAGGCAAGGGAAAATACAAACCCAAACTCGTTGGACTTGATGACCTCAAGTAGAACCACTTGAAAACCACTGCATATATGATTTAGATACATCATGGTGTGTTTAGGGTGTTCTGGACTCTCTACAAGCGTACAAGCGGTGGTGTCTGCAAGAGGCCCGGCAATAAGTCCATCACATCCCGGGCTATCGACTCCCTCTGGGGGATCAATACTGGAATGATGGGCCTCCTCTGTCTCGCCCATCCATCCACTGGGCCATTGAGCGCATGTTAATGTTATGAATTATTGAGAGAACGGTTACTATTGATTGGCTGTGGGGATTATTGAAGGGGTGAATTGCAGTGAGAGGGCGGGCGGAGGTCTGGAAGGAGGCGGAGGGAGTCTGCGCCAACGGACAGGTCAAAATCCTCAAGCAAGGTTTAAGTGTTCACTAAGACGCCTGACCTCCAAAACGGTCAGGTCAGAGGTTGCAGGAAGGACACGGCTGATGTTGTGTCGTCTGCCTTTGGTTTCTTAGTCATTCCCCTGCTCTTGGTTTTCCCAGGCTTTGCTGGGAAAAACTCTTTAAACCAATCTGAACTGGTTAAGGCGGGCGTACACGGTGCGATTTTTGAGGTCGTACGAGCTCGCATGCGATTTTTTTTGGTTATCGGAGGAAATCGTCTCTTCTCGTATGGTCGGGGCTCGTATGGTGTGTGAGAAATTACGAGATGAGCAGAGTGCCTTACGAGCACTTCCCGACCTCACGATCATTTTTAAACATGTCAAAAAAACTTCGGGAGCTGTCGGATTGAAAGCGTGACGTGTGTGCTGTTGAACGAGCCGATTTGTTGAGCAAACTGGAAATTTAGCTATAGTGGTGGCCAACTAGCCCCCTCGACGTGCATAATACTACGTTAAAACATACATTACAATACTGTACAGTGCTGTAGCATTGCAGTTCCAATGTCTTTATTGCATATGCTTGTTAGCACTGCTGTAGAGGTGAAGTTTTGTCAAGTTTGCAACCAGTGTACACACGCAAGGGTGATCAGACGGTTCCTGCATGTGTAGCAAAGAGTCACGGCTCATATTTTTTATATGCAGTTATGAGATAGACAGAGATACACAGCCTTTCTCTCAGATTTCATGGGCAAACAATCTGATCACCCTAAATATACAGAGACACACTGCATGATTTAACATTTTACTGTTAAATTTTACCGAAAAAGATCTCTTCCTCGGAGTCCATGTTTTTGGCGCGGAACTTCGTGAATGTGATTGCCTCGGAAATCGGCAGGTTTTAAAATCGTGCCGTGTACCACTGCGTCCGTAAACAAAGTCACTTGTGACGTGTGTGTGGCCATACGGTCTTCCGACTGTCCGAATTCGCACCGTGTACGGCCGCCCTTAGTTGTTTTCCCAACCCCGCCATATTGGTCTGGTTTGCTGGTTTTAGATGAGGGTAGGTGCTAAAGAGCCAATTAGCCAAACAAGTGAAACACCAAGCTGGCTTTTAAGCAGGGCTAAGTCAGTGCTAGGTGTGAAAGTAGCAATATTTGAATTGCATCCTCAATTGGTTCCCTGGTTATTTCTCAAGATAGGTACTCTGCACTATCAGAAACAAAGGTACAAAAGCTGTCAATGGGGCGGTACCTTTTCAAAAGTGTACATTTAAGTGTACATATTAGAACCTAATAGGTACAAAAGTGTACCTTTTGAAAAGGTACCGCCCCAGTGATAGCTTTTGTACCTTTATTTCTGAGAATGTGAGAGTCCTGCAGAGTTTAGCTTCAACCTGCCCCAACACACCTGCCTAGATGTGTCTTATAATCCTTAAGAACTTGATTAACTGGATTAAATCTGTTTAATTAGAGTTGAAGCCCAATTTTACAGGACAGGCTCCTCCAGGAGCAGGATTGGACACACCTGTGTAGATGGTCACTTATCATTTTTAATATACTATACATTTTAATACACAAATTCAGATATGAGGTAAGACGCAATGAAGTCTAGTACCCCATATTCATGGCCCCAAAACAAATCTAAGACCCTGTATTCATAGTTTTCAGTCACTTGACTGACTCAAAGGCCTTAAGGGACCTTAAGGAAGACCAAAATGTCCACAGAACTGCAGCACAAGCATGTCAATTTTTTTCATCTGTTTCCAAACCACAAATATTAAGATTTCCTCTTAAAAAGAAAAAAAAAAGAAAAAAAAAAAAATAAATAAATAAATAAACGTGGACATTTGTAATCCATAAAGCACCTGCCACAACATTTCAATCATTTAAACAGCAGGACATTTGGAAACGTTAAATGTGAAGAAAAAAAAAAAAAAAAACTTAAAGTGCCTTAATGCATTAAAATGATTATTAATGATATAAAATGATATTAAAAGATTAAATTCTGTACACACCTTATTGATGATGCATATTTTATATAAGCAAGCAGATGAGCCCGGAATAAGAACACAATGCGCTAAATGGTGAAGTGTTTTCTTTATAATGATTGTCTATGGGAAAACACTTAATGTGCAACTTTGCATGTACAAACTATGCATCATCAATAAGGTGTATATTGAATTTGGCCTTTTAATATTAGCGTCTTACTACAGTACTACTGAATACAGACCTTTTAAAATAACTGGTGGTCATTGGAGGTAAAGCCTTGTTTTGCCCTCCAGGTGGGTGTTTTTTTAAGGGTGTGATGTCCTGTGAAAACTACGAATAAGCATTCACAGTATCAGATGTTCTTTATCATAAGATAATTGCCTGGAAGATGAGTAGGATGCAGTGAAATCAAAACATGCTCTCTAGTATATAAAATCAAGCACTGCTTGCTATGCAAACTTGATTTCATGCATTGCTGAATTCCAAACTGCTAAAGTGCAATTCATAATACATTCTCAGTATAGTCACAAAGACTGGTAATATCACCTCTTCTTCTGTCATTTTTCTCTTACAACTTTTGGCAAAGCAGAGAAGCAGTTTAAATGTGTGTTTATAGGTTGTTACCTAATAATATCAAATCCAGTTTTATTTGACGGCATCTGACTACTCTTGAGCACTGGAGTTTCTTGCCTCAATATTAACGCAAGAATGCATGTTAAGAAGTCTGTACAAAGGGGCCACATGCTTGCAATGTGTTATTCTAGTATTCATTTACATTTACTTACTTGTGTAGAGGATATTTCTGGCCTAAGATACATTTGCACAAAAGGAAGAGCATGAGATTTTGAAACTTAAGCTGAACTTGAACCACCATCTCCATAATCACTATGGCTCAATAGGTCTTGAGTTCATGCACTAACCACTAAGCCACAGCTCATACGAGTAAACAAGTCCAAATCTGAGCTCCCGTGCTAGAAAACACAAGCATATCTTGCTTACAGTTATCTGATATTATTGTCTCACTTTTTTAAGTATGGGAGAGCATTAGAGTAAATTTCAGAAAGCGTATAATCCAGCAGCTCCCTGACCATCATCCAGAAATCTCTCCTGATTTAGTTTAAAACATTTCCCTCTCTTTTTGTTGAGAGGACGCTCCTGAGACAAGATTGCGGTAGAATCCAGTTCTCCGGTGCTGAATCCCCACAGGCCTTTCTTAGCAAATGTTGCGGCACTAAAAAACGAAATCACTGGACCGTACTGCTCCTCACTAGCATTATCTTCTATTGATCCCAGTCCTTAAGTGTGACCATAAATCCTGCCCTGCACTGCTGACCGAGGCCAGCTTACCAGGACCCTATGTGTGGAAACTCTGACGGCAGGGTAACCGAAAAGGGCTCTTCCACTCTTTAAAAATTTAGACCAAGTCATTTGAATGGTGAAGGATCTTGGTTTTACTGCATTGCAAAAGGGTGAGATTTCAACAGTCGTGTGCCATTGAAGGCACGTCCAATTCAGGAAATCACCAGTTCGAGTCAGACGAGACGTAACTGGAATTATCAGAGGAGGCAGTCGTAGAACGCGAAAGTAAAATGACATTGATCGCTAGTAATGGCTTTTGAAATGAATCCAGGGTTTCTTGTTGAATGCAGCGAGCTTGGATGTACATAACAAACAATCTAAAAGCTTGTCTAATAGCTCACCATAAGCCAGGAAGACCAATATATCTATTCTCAAATAGTCTCATAATCCCCATTTACACAAACAATCGACGCTGCATCCATTAGGTGATGAGCTACAGGCTGCGTTTGTTGTTGAACGGAAAATCAGCGATTAAGTTGTTGGATGATAATGCAATTATAAAGCTGTTTCAGAGCACTTCTGCTTTGTTTTGATTCATGAAATGAGAGTGGTCTCCGTTGTATAATTTGCGCGTCCATTGTCAGACTACAGAGTCGGCATAATTCTGAAACGAAAATACTTCGTAATTCAGAAGATTCAATAAATTCCCCTATGTCTGAGTGAGATCTCATTCAGTCAGATTTATTGTCTGGATGTTTTCGATTTCTGTCGAACATCAGTACGTCAGTACAGTGACGTGTGTTTGAACCCAAACTCGCTTTGTTCCTGTAAGGAGACCAAACCAGCGCGGCTTGAGTGAGTGTCTACATGTGTAAAGCTCTTTATGTGTCCAAATGAATGTTTAATTATTCATCAGTTCTCAGTTATATACAAAATAATAATGTATTCTTACAATAAAAGACAATTAACTAAATACACTGTTTGGGTAAAATTGTATTAAATATATATATATTAAATATATATATAACTAAATATTAAAATATAAATAACTAACCAAACAGAATTTAAAATGCATTATAAACACTGAAACATTTAAAATTAACAAACATAAACAAAATATATTTAAAAACAATACAATACACTGAAACAGTATAGTAAACATTTAGGCATGATGAATAAATACATTATAATACTTTGTTAATATGTAATATCTAAAACAGCATAATACAGAACTCATGGAAAGTGGATAAATAAATAATTTATGAGCACTCATTCATAATAAAACCAAACTTACCAAACCAAAAAACAAGGACACTATTGCAATCGTTGCTTTAAATATATATATATATATATATATATATATATATATATTTGCATTATTAAATTATGTTATCAGCATAACAATTTGATTGTAAGGTTTGATTAAAAAATGAATCAGGATTTCATAGTTTTTGATTGGCCCCTCTTTTGCTTTCCTGACAGCAGCAATTGACATAAGATAATTCCAGATATATATAAAACATTTTAGAAATACTTTTTTTTTTATATATAGAAATAAATTAACAAGCAATCCTCACACACCTGAAGACAGTGGATAGGTGCATAGGAGACAAAGACCAAAAAAGGTCAAAACCAAAAAGCAAAGAAAAATCCCACATACTACCAATACTTGCAAAAGTATAAAAAAAAAACTTTCTTTGCTTTTTGTATATAGAAATACAAATATGTTGTATATTCTGACAAATAATAAGACAACACAATGAACACAACACAAGAAAAAAAAATTAAATTAGTTGGCAAATTATGTCAAATTAGAATCTAAATATGTTCTTAGATGGCTGTGAAATACTGTAGCGGTGGAGTACGGGTGGTGGCGGCGCTCTTAAATCTGCTGTAGAATAGCATATATCAGGTGACAGCTATAAAGGGCTGCCCTTTAGGGTGCAGCGGGCGTGGGGAGCTTGACTCCTGTCTGAGTGATAGTGAGCCCTACATCATTCAGGCCTCACCTTATCACTCGCTCACTCACTCTCGCACCCTTATAAATGTCAGTGATAAATCTGGTCTCAATCCAGCTCAGTGCATAACTCATACACACACATGCAGACATATACAAATACACTGTGTGTTTGACATGCACAGCACGTCTCATCACTGTAAAGTTGTTCAAATTTGATGCAACGCGTCTTGTTTCTCTGTCTGTCTCCATCCTTCTAACCTGTAGAGATGCCAGCGATGCTTTTTTACTGTGTCCTTATTTCAAGTATCTGCCATCACCGCTCCATTTCTCCCTGGTGAGACGTAAACCACCCTTCAGCCCCCCTTACAGCAACCTCTGAGCTAAGCCCCTGTGAGAGCCAGCACAGGTCGGCCGGTGTGAAATATAGCCGGGCGTAATGACCCTCTAAATTAACTCCTTGTAACCCTGCATTTCTCAAATGGCCATCATTAGCATATAATAGGGTGCAGGGAGACGAGAGAGGGCCAAGTCTGCCCCGCGGCGGGCCCGCGCCGACCCAGTGCTCTGTCTCAGCACCGCGGGCGCTGCTGTAACGGTACTGTAAAGTTCAGCCTTATAAACATGTCAGCTGGGCATGTAATTAACCGACTGGCCATTAGATAATGGATCTACTACCTGTGAGCTGCCTGTCATTCAAGAACAGCACACACGCTTCTGCTCCCTCTTCAGTTCTACCATCCAGTGCAGTGTGCCTCTTTAAAGTGGTTGTTTTTAGGATTATCAGAGCTAGTTTGAGGGTGCTGAAAAAAAAAAAAACAACTTGAAATGACTTTTACAATTTATTGTTACTTTCTCAATGTAATGGTTAAAATGAAAATATTCAGAGAAATATTGTGTCCATCAGGAACGGATTGAAGCATTAAAAATGGATATTCTAACATTACTGGTTAATGAAATTGGTAACACTTCAGAATAGGGAACATTTATTCACTAATAACTAATTAGTAACTAATTATTAATTAATAACTAATTCCCTTAATAATTCCTAATTTGCTGCTTATTAGTAGTTAGTGAGGTAGTTGCTAAGTTTAGGTATTGGGTATAGGGATGTAAAACAAGGTCATGTAGAATAAGGCATTAATATGTGCCTTCTTAGTACTAATAAATGGCTAATATTCTATAGCATGCTAATTAGCAACTAGTTAAGAAACTGTAAAATAAAGTGTTACCATGATATTTTACATTCTCTTTGTTAATTCAACTAAAAGGTCATGGAGAAATGGCATGGGAAAGGAAAGGAAATGAACAGGATGGGACGGGACAGGACCTGATAGGACAGGACAGGATGGGATGGGATGGGATGGGAAAGGAAAGGAAAGGAAAGGAAAGGAAAGGAAAGGAAAGGAAAGGAAAGCAAAGGAAAGTAAAGGATGGGACGGGACGGGACAGGACCAGATGGGACAGGATGGGAAAGGAAAGGAAAGGAAAGGAAAGGAAAGGAAAGGAAAGGAAAGGAAAGGAAAGGAAAGGAAAGGAAATGGACTGAATGGGACGGGACAGGACAGGATCTGATGGGACAGGACGGAGAGGAAAGGAAAGGAAAAGGAAAGGAAAAGAAAGGAAAGGAAAGGAAAAAGGAAATGAAATGGACCGGATGGGACAGGATGGGATGGGATGGGACAGGACAGGATAGAAAGAAAAGAAAAGAAAAGAAAAGAAAAGAAAAGAAAAGAAAAGAAAAGAAAAGAAGAAATGGATAGGATGGTACATGACAGGACAGGAAAGGAAAGGAAAGGAAAGGAAAGGAAAGGAAAGGAAAGGAAAGGAAAGGAAAGGAAAGGAAAGGAAAGGAAATGGACTGAATGGGACGGGACAGGATCTGATGGGACAGGACGGGAAAGGAAAGGAAAGGAAAGGAAAGGAAAGGAAAGGAAAGGAAAGGAAAGGAAAGGAAAGGAAATGAAATGGACCGGATGGGACAGGATGGGATGGGATGGGACAGGACAGGATTAGAAAAGAAAAGAAAAGAAAAGAAAAGAAAAGAAAAGAAAAGAAAAGAAAAGAAAAAAAAGAAGAAATGGATAGGATGGTACATGACAGGAAAGGAAAGGAAAGGAAAGGAAAGGAAAGGAAAGGAAAGGAAAGGAAAGGAAAGGAAAGGGACCGGATGGGATGGGACAGGACAGGACAGGACAGGACAGGACAGGACAGGAAAGAAAAGAAAAGAAAAGAAAAGAAAAGAAAAGAAAAGAAAAGAAAAGAAAAGAAAAGAAAAGGATGGGACAGAACGGGACAAGACAGGAAAGAAATTAAAAAGCAAAGCAAAGCAAAGAAAAGAAAAGAAAAGAAAAGAAAAGAAAAGAAAAGAAAAGAAAAGAAAAGAAAAGAAAAGAAAAGAAAAGAAAAGAAAAGAAAAGAAAAGAAAAGAAAAGAAAAGGACAAGGGGAAGGGATGGGATGAGAAAAAAGAAAAGAAAATAGAAGGGAAATGGAATGGAAAGGGAAGGGAATGAATAGTGCTGCTCTTACCAGCTGTCACTACAACACACACAAAGAGCTTGTTTATTAAAAAAGAGCCTCATTGCAATTGCAACCACAAAAATTCCCCTTCTAATTGAGAGACACGTCAAAGGCACATTGGTTTGGTAAGACCCCCCCTCCTCCTCCTCCTCCTCCTCCTCCTCCTCCTCCTCCTCCTCCTGCAGGTCCCCACCTCAATCACATTTACACCTCCACTTCATTCTCTCCCTCTGTAGTTATCTTTTTTCTTCTCAACCTCAAATTAATGAAAAGCGGGCCAAAGAGGGAGCGCTTTCAGTCATTTTAACAGCCAGTTAATAAATGCGATTGCAAATGGAACTTGTCACCGCACGCTAGAGAGCAGCGCGCGGTCAATATCCCGGCTGGCAGGTGCTGAGGGTCACATATAAGTCAGTCCAGTGATGGATATGTATCCAATAATTGATGTAGGCCGTCTGTTATTGTGGGTTTCACTCCTGCCTCTATTGCTTATTAAAAGCTGTTTGCTTTAAGTACCAGGCTGCCCTGTAACTGCCCATACTGGCTGTTAGCTGAGCATCAGAAACCACAGGCAACTCTGGCTGTCAACACAAATATTACAAATATTTTGGTCACACAGGTTAACTTTTGGCTCAAACAGGCAATATACTTGATGAATTAATAAACTACACACACATGAATGACTAGAAATGAAGGTGTGAGAACATTTATACAAAAACAAAACGTTAGTACATATTATATATGTACATATTCATAGTACACTGTAAAACAAAAAACACAATTTGTTGAGTCAGCTTAAAATAATTTGTTACCCTGCTGCCTTAAAATTTTAAGTTCAGTCAACTAAAATAAGTTTATTCAACTTGAAATGTTAAGTTGTACTAAGTAACCACTTAGATATTTGTGTTTGCAAAACCTAACAGATGGGTAAGTAACCCAGCTTCCTTACAAATTTTAAGTTGATTCAACTCAAATATCTAAGTTGTCACTTAGTATAATTTAACATTTCAAGTTAAATAAAGGCTTACATTCAGTCTGTATGGTGTTTTTTCATAATCAATGGCACTGTTTGCGTGCAGCCTGATTTTTGTGTCCATGCAGACTTGTATAGACATAAGTGATTTAAGTCCTCTAAAACAAAGGACCACTAGGTAGTCTGCAAGCATGAAGGTGTCAATTATCATTGAAGTGTACTTAACTGTGCGCCAGACTGAGCTAAACATGGAAAGTGAAGTACAACCAGACCATAATGTACAGTCAGCTGGTCATTATTGTAAAATAAATCCCCTTTCAGTATAGTAAGAAAAGTGAAAAATGGAACCAGCTGCAAGCTAGACTCGAACCTACATCTCCCACATAAGCACCAGAGTTCAAAATATCAGAAAGACACTCGTTAACCACTGTGTCATGACCCTGAGAGGCCAAACGAGGCCAAAAGTAGAGTAAGACTCCATGGCATGTTGGGTTCTCGAAGAAGCAAAAAAAGTAAGAGGATATAGATAGAAAGACAGAAAGTGAGAGAGACACGTCAGGAATTACCGCAGGGCCTAACCCTGCACGACTGGAAGGGTGTTGTTATTGTAAAACTCAGAAAGAGCTGCTATAGCACATTTCTGACATGTAGCGCTGCCTTTCAGGGCCTGATCAAAGTGCCCCACCGCTACTGCGTCTGATAACCAAATCAATTTTCCCAGTCTTTTGTTTTTCGCTGAATAATGCACATTTAGTTGTAACCTTCGGGCATAGAAGGAAGACAAGGCAGACGAGAGGGGCAAGAAACTGAAAGGGGTGAGTTAGAGAGGAAAGTGCTATTCCTTTATATTCCGAGAAACAAAATATATTCCATAAAAGAGGAAAGAAAAGGAGGGAAATATTCAATAAACTTAGCAGAAGGTTTAAAAGCGCGAAGGCTCTGGAGGACCGTGAACAGCGGTTGGAGGCGGTTCGACAGAAGAGAACGGAATGATTAGAATATGAAATGTCTCGGAAGGGGGGAGTGGGTGGGAACGGAGCCAGAGAAATGGGGAGGTGAGATTAAAAGATTACCTGTCTTCTTCTCTCGCCCTTCAGGACCCTAGCGTCTGTCTGCCACCGCTGCCAGACCAGACAAGTCAATGAAAGAGAGACAGCTTCAAAACAAGATAATCATTACAATCAATCCTCACCGTATTACCTCTGGTGCTGATCACATTTTCAATCGCGTGGCTTTGTAATTGTGTATGTTTCTTGGCTCGAGAGGTCTTCAAATGCAACTTATCAACTGCGAGTACATTACTCCCTACAAGTATGAATTCAACTAAAGAATATGAAATCAGAAAAGGTGGCAATTAAAACATGAAACATGCTACAACTACAGATTTATCACCCACCTTGTGAAGTAAACCCAATTTTTCGCACGTGTGTGATCAAACCCTTGTTTTTTGTTGTTGCGCAGTAGTGAAATGAGTGAGTTATGCCACTCTTGATCTGTGTGCTGCTGTCTGTTCTGTTGGATGGGATACCCTTGACCTGTCGCATCCGCAGACATTGATATTCAGTAACAAGCCCCACAAAACAAAACGATCCATATCACAAGGTGACAGGAGACAGCTCTCTCTCCGTGTGTGTTTCTCTCTCTCTCACTCTTCAGTATAAATGGGCTTTTAAGGTAAGTGCACATATGGCTACGGCCTGCCGTGGCCCTTTAACCTTAACAGTGACATGGGAAAGATTTTTCGAAAGAACGTCCAAAAAGTTGTTGGCTATAGATTAGTGCCTCAACACTAGCTTTGGCAGGGACCCGAAAGAGAAAGAGAGATGAAGGGACAATCAAGGAAGGAATGAAAAAAGGACGGCCAAAAGGTGGAAGACAGCAGACAGGACCTGTGTTCGATTTACTCTTGGCATTGACAAGTGAACTTGCTCTTTCTTGTCTTCTCTCTCTCTATATATTTCCTTCAGCATTGTATCCCAACAATATTTCTCAAAATTTCTTTAGAAAAAGTAGTCAGCTTCACTACAAGTGTGTGTTTTGAGGGAGAACCAGAGGCAATCCTAGCTCACTTGGTGCCATAAGAAAGAGCTTTTACACTTTTGACTCTTTGGATACATTTACACTTGTTACTTCATGCATTTTTACTGATCAGATAGCTATCCAATTTGTTAAAACTGTCCCATTTGCACATGCAATGTGTGTCTCTGTGAAATGAATAGAAATTCAATCTGAAAATCCTGTGCAATATGCAAATTCAACACTGAATGCAATGGTACTACTCTGCATTATCATCAGCCAATTTCAAGAGCAAAGACCGCAGTAGGAGAGAGAGTGGCATTAGCACTGATGAGAGAATATGGTCTCACTACTTTTAATGAAAATGACTGTGTGTTGAGCTCCAGGATGCAAAGACAAACTTTCCATTTCATTTGCAGCAGTTTGTGTGTCTGCTTGCTGAGATGTTCATCTCTGATGGGCCATGTCTGTGGAGATGTATGTTGCAGTAGCACTGTTATCTGGCCACCAGGAGCTGGTATAATATGCTCTTACGACTTTATTTTTTACCATTTTGTGAGGAGTAAAATTTACATATTTGGTTTCAACAAGCAGACGTCCAGTTGCGTCTGGAAGGCATCTCAAACCATCTTCTGAAGTGGTTTGTGCAATGGGATTGCAATCCATCTCAAATACATTTCAGAGGGCACTTCCACTTGGGATTTTATAGATACTGTACCTAAACAACCAGAGACAAGTGAAGTGGCTTTATTAAACTTTTGTATGAGCCAGTTCATATGAAGCATCCAAAGAACCAATTCACTAATATTTAATGGCCTTCTGAGTATGAGAGAGAATGGATAAAAGCTAGAATGTTTCACAGCTGAGCTAAGGTTGACCCAGTCAACCGGTTGTGATCAGAATGTCTGCAGGGAGGGTTAGCATGTCAACTTTGATATGCAGAATTAATGAGCTGTGTTGCTGGTCCTGCTCTAACAGATGAGAATTAACCGTCACTAATGTTGAGGCAATGGCCAGTAACCTTCTGGAGAGATTAACTTGAATGAATACTCGAATGAAATGAAGATGACAAAGCTGCAATGTTCATCCGGATGTGTTGTACCACTGATCCCATCGAGACCAGGTAATAAATCAGACAACGAAAGAGGGAGAGGGAGAGAGTAAGAGCCATGTGGAAGGTGTTTAACATAGCATCTCTTAAAATTAAAGGAGAGTCTCTGCACAAGTCTGCGATGAGGCCCTCTTGTACTCCATCCTCAATTTGTCATCTCAAATTGAAGACAAACGCTGGTGGATTTTGTTCCAGCAAGTTTCATTTACAGTCACCATGAACTTGGCATAGGCATTTCCCTTAAAGCAGGGGCGTCCGATCCTGCTCTTCTAGGGCCATCTTTAGCAGAATTTAGTTCCAGCTCTTATTAAACACACATGAACCAGCTAAAAAAAGCTTCTCAAACTCACTAAAAACATCCAGGCAGCCAGGAGCAGGACTGGACACCCCTGCTCTAAAGCCTGGAGGCTCCCCAGAAGTACACATGTTGGATGTCACCTTTAACTGACCCATCAGTTTCTGTTCTTGTATTTCTTACTAATGAGCTGTTGACTAGATTCAGGTGTGATTGATTAGGAAGAGTTCAAAATTGTGAGTTGGATCCCTTTGAGAAGTTTAACCACTACATCATGTGGAGATTTTCCTCAGTCATTCTTCTACTCAAATCCTGTAAGAGGAACTTGACATAGGGTAATGGTCAAGCTGTCCAGTTCTCTCTAACTAAATATTAACTAAGATTTTTGCCTTAGTAAACTCCTAATTTGCTGCTTATTAATGGTTAGTAAGGTAGTTGTTAAGTTAAGTTTAGGTATGAGGTCGAACTATATCTGCTTTATAAGTACTAATAAACAGCCAATATGCTAGTAATGCTAATAAGCAACTAGTTGATAGTGAGAATTGGTCTTTAAAATAAAGTGCTACCATTGTTTTTACAGAAGTAACAACTCTAAAACTCTATATATATGGTCAAACTTTTTCATCATTTCAGATTTAAATGATTAGTTCACTTCCAGATTTAAAATTTCCTTGTAATTCATGTCCTCCAAGTCTTTCTTTCTTCAGTCAAAAAGAAATTACGTTTTTGTGTGTTTTTTGAGAAAAATATTCCAGGATTTTTGTCCATATAGTGGACCTCAATGGTGCTCAATAGATTGAAATTTAAAACTGCAGTTTCAATGCAGCCTCAAAGGGCTCTACACGATCCCAGCCCAGGAATAAGGGCCTTATCTAGCCGATGCTTGATGTGTATATACTTTTTATGTATGTATATACTTTGTATATACGTTTTAACCACAAATGCTGGTCTTGCAATAACTTGACTTCATGCATTACATAATCATGCACACGTGGCGTAGGCAAAAATACAGACCCAGTGTTCATTTACAAAACTAAATCAAACAAAATCAAACACCTTTTTCAAAAAAAAAAGGTAAACCAAGTTTGGAGGACAAAATGAGAGGAGTTTATAAAAGTACACAGACGAAAATCTAACTGTGACGTTTTCTACGTGATATGCATGAAGTTGCGAACACACATTGCAGAGCTAGTGCAAGATGAGCATTTGTGATTAAAAGTATAGAAATTAATAATTGTTTTACCCTCATTCCTCAGCTGGGACCGTGTAGTGCCCTTTGAAGCTGCACTGAAACTGCATTTTGGACCTTCAACCCATTGGGTCCCAGAAGTCCACTATATGGAGAAAAATTGTGAAATGTTTTCCTTAAAAAAACTATCATTTCTTTTCGACTGAAGAAGGAAAGACATGAACATCTTGGATGACATGGGGGTGAGTAAATTCCTGGGAAATTGTAACCAAACTGTTGTAAGACCATGTAACCAAAGCCAGAAGAGATACACAGTATAGTGACCCTTCATCCATCTTCAATCTTTGACTTCATGGAAAAATAATGAGGTCTTGTAATAAAGAGAATACTATTAGCACACTTTGAACCTTCTCTGTCCTCTAGTATTGGAAATTCACTTCTATTGATCACACAATAGCTATATAGGGACTGAATACTTGACCCCTAATCCCTTTATGGACTGACCTCGATTGAACCATGTCCCTTAAATGTGTGTGTTTGAGTGTGGGTGTGTGGTTTCTGTATGTGCATGTGTTGTGTGGCAGTCGTCTGTTTTTCACATGACCACTCACACACATTGCGCTGTAGGGCTTTTTGCTGTAATGGTTCCTATTCTAAACTAAAGCAATTGCAGAAATGTCAATAGCCTTATGATGTTTTGGAACTTGAACTTGAATGAAAGGTTTTGTTTGTTTTTTTCCCGTTGGGTCTACAACTGGATAATTTGCCAATTTGTTCACTTTGTCTGATATTAGTGCAAGGAAAAAAAGAGTTGAATATAATGTAGAAATATATGGTACTTCTCTACAACACAGTTCTCTTATTATTATTCATGAGAAGGTGTGGCCTAAACAGTATTCTAGTATGTAATTCATGCTTCTGCATTCACACCTGTCACCAATGAACCAATTTGCTGTCTTTCACAAGAAACCTGGTGTAAACCTTATGCTAGGTACACACCACAAGATAACTGGCTGATTTTGGGCTGATTTCTCCCAGTCCAACAATCCTAGGTAATGTCCCGATTATCTTGGTGGTTCTAAAGATCTTATCAGATTGTCCTGTGGTGTGAGGTGTGTTAAGAGTGACTGAATCTGCTCTGAAGAACGTCAGAGGTGCCCCGATCGCGAATCGTAAATATTCAACATATTGAATATGTACAATCAGAAATGATGTGTAGGAGGAACCCCGAGGACAAAACGTGCATACGATCTGGAGATTATCACGTGAAACGAAACAATATTCAATCAGAAAGTGAGCTGACAGTCCTCATGTTTGTGGTCTTTCACATTTTGAAGATCTTATAAGATTTAAAAAAATATATTTTAGCATTTACCCAGCATTACTGATATGCCAAAAGGGGGAAAATTTTGCAGCAAACTTACATTTTGGTCTGTTGCTCATAAAAGACTATAGCATTATAAAGAATGGATTTTTCTTAATATGTAAGTTCATAATTACTTATTTTGTCTTTGAAATATAGTGTACTGCTGAACGTATTGACAGTTGTGGTAACTACAATATACCTTAATGTCATTTCTACTGAAGATTGTATGTTGTGTATTTAAACAAATTTGGGACCCTGGATCACAAAACCAGTCACATGGGTCACATGGGGAGATTTATAGATCAATAAATAAGCTTCCCATTGATGTATGGTGTGATAGAATAGGACAATATTTTGCTGGGATACAACTGTTTGAAAATCTGGAATCTGAGGGTGCAAAAAAAATTTAAAATATTGAGAAAATTATTAAAGTATTATTAAAACTATTAAAGTTGTCCAAAAAGTTATTAGCAATGCATATTACTAATCAAAAATTAAGTTTTGATATATTTATGGTAGGAAATTTACTAAATATCTTCATGGAACATGATCTTTACTTAATATACTAATGTGTTGTTGGCTACTGCTAGAAATATACCCTCACTTTGCTACTTACGACTGGTTTTGTCATCCATGGTCACAATTTGTACACTGAAAAAATGTTTTCATTCATCCAATTAAAAAATAAAAAATAAAAAAAATAGGGTAATGGTTCACATCTATATTTTATAACTTGAGCCAATGATAAACAAATAAATAACTTGCACTAAACAATATTTTTTATGAAAACTATTTTATGAAACAAACAAAAGTATATTTTTCTTGTTGAAAGTCAATTAATTTAAATTCTAGTTTTGATCTAAACAAAAAGATATAGATTTAATCAAAACAAAAATTCCCATTTAAGAAATATTCTTACAAATTATTTATAATTACTACAACTGACTTCCAGTCACAGCCTTGGATGAAATCAACTGATATAAAAGACATTAAATCTCTCAAGATCTCAGCAGAGGATGATTAAAAAACTCCACAAACAGCATCACCAGCTTTACTTATTACTAACCAGTTTGACTTCATTTCTGTCATATGTCTAAAAAGTTTTTATTGAGAACAGAGGTTTAGATGTTGAATGGTTTGTTTGAGGTCACCATTAATGTATTCAGTGTTTGCTTTAGTTGGGCTCTTGACCCTTGACTTTTTAATATTAGTTTTTCTCTGGCCGCTATAACTCTGTGTTTACAAAGCACATTTGTTATGGTAAAAAAAAAAAAAAGAAAGAAAGAAAAAAGAAAACATGATTAGGTGGTGTTGGCTGGTTGTTAACAATGATAGTTGTGTACTGGCCTGACACACTGATCTCATCTGAAGTCCAAATCCACGATCATTTGATTGTAAAAACAACTTCATATTGTTGATAAAAGTAATGTTTTAATCTGATAATTTAAACATCCGTTCTGTTTAAACACACATTCATCAAGAATCAGCATATGAATCTCAACGATGGTGACAATAAACAAAAAGCTTCATACTGCAGTGCATTCTGGGAGCACCAATTGAAACTCAACCATGACTCCCAGAATGCACTGCAACATGAATAAATTATGCAACTGAATTGTCTTAGTATTTTATTTTATTCTAACTATTGGCTTTAATTTTTGCTGTTTGTGTTGTGACTTATCAGCTTGTTTTGTGATGTTCAAAGATCTGTTCATCTGAACATTTTCTTGATTGTCACCATTGTTGAGATTCGTATGCTGATTCTTCATGATTTTTTTTATTTATTTATTTATTTTTTTTGTGCACAGAATAAATGTTCACATGGCCAAAAACAGAATCAGGGGAATAATAAGCTACTATAATAAACAATGTAACAGTCAGTGAATCAAACCAATACATAATAATATTTTTTCAGTATCAAGCAGCCAACATCACCTGATCACATTTTCTTTTAGTTTGCTCTGCTATTATAACTTGCTTTCTAAACACAGAATTACAGCAGCGCAAAAAAAAAAAAAAAACAATGTTATAATGTCAACAACCAAGTGACCAACTAAAGCAAACACTATTCACCAAAATGGTAACCTTCAAATGGAATTCACTAAAACTATGAAAATAAACTTCTGTATGACAAATAAAGTCAAACTGGGGTGCGCTTCTCAAAAGCATCATTAGCCAACTATGGTCGCAAGTTGCTTTTGGGAAACGCACCCTAGAATTTGAATTTATTGACTTTCTTCAACAAGAAAAATATACTTTCATGCCAGGTTCTATAAAACAAAATACAAAACTAGAAATATTGTTTAGTGCAAGTTATTTATTTTTCATTGGCTCAAGTTATAAAATATAGATGTGAACGATTACCCTAATTTTTTTTTTTTTTTTTTTTTTTTTGGATGAACAGTGTAATTTGTAATGGTGAAGTTGCAATTCAGTACATTTAAAATAGAAAAAGTGTAACACCAAATAGCACTACAGTTAAAATAAAGTCCAATGATCATTGTACAGATCTCAGTAGACACCTTTGCCTGTTTGGTCATCACTGGGGTCATCTAAAACGTAAAATCAGCGTTATTATACTAGTCGTAGACTAGACTAGACTAGTGGTCCATGGTTTAGAAGAGAGGGAAAGACACAGCAGTTCAGTCCAGAAGACTAGTCCAATGTCACAGTGGCTATAACGGTGGTTATAAAGAATTAATTCTTCAATAATTTTTCCCTGTAGCATTTTCGTCCTACACAGAATAATTTTAATTGCACCTCAATGTTTAACAGATATTGATTAACACATGTATTAAAGGGGAAGCTGCTGCAGTGTCCACATGGCTCATTCATGTTTATTCATATCTTCTCATCCCAAGCATCACCTGTGCGTCTCAAGGGAGCATCTCGATTATCTGCAATGACGTCATGCCTGTAAATTGGGCTATGAATATTGTTCCTTAAATCTCTCCACTTCCATAAAAAATATGAAATATAGAAATATGAAATAGAAAAAAGCAAAATAAAGCAAATGTTGTAGCCTATCTCTGTTTCTATATATAACGTTCATAGAGGGGGCAGGCACTTTTGACAAAGTAATTACACCAAGTCTCCTGCAAATCAATGACAAATTAATGCATTATAAAGCTTTATCTGCTTTCATTTCAAAATGAGAGGTGATAAAGGCGCAAAAGAAAGCAGTCTTTGTCGCTATCTGGACTGAGCGGGGGTTGTAATTATGTTAACACCGGTAAAACCTCCGTCCTGCCTTCCTGTAAGTCACTCACTCATTCATTCATAATTAATTAATAGCTCATAAAAACCCAGGAGAAGGAACAATGATTGTCCCACATTTTCTTCTTTCTTTCTCTCTTTTCCCCCCTCTCGGATCTTTTCTTCCCTCTCTTTGAAAGGAAAACAGAAATATTGGTGACTAACGTTATGAGAGAGGCCTCATTTCCATAGCCGCACGGCGAATTTCTGGCACCTTTTTAGTGCGCTTCGCCTGCAGGCTTCAATAATAATGACTGTTTTTTAGTGGAGGGGGGCTGGGCAAAGCATGTGGGCTTTATATACCTAGAGGGAAAGATTTGGGGCATAATATATATGTGCATGTGAGAGAGCGAGTACAACGGGAACGCAAGAAAGGAGGTATAAACTACTATCCCAGAGATCAGGTTCATCAAAACAACTATATGCTCACATTCAACCACATTATTCAGACAGATAATAATAAAACAATCGTGAGATTCAGGTGCATCAAAGCTGCTCCAGCGCGTCTGCGGCCTCATCTGGGATCCCAGCACACTAACGTTCACCCCGGGCGGTCTCCTCTGATCCCGCCTCTCCTCACACGACTCCCGTTCCGATTATACTGCGCTGATATCAAATGGTCGCATGGCAGGGCGTCCCAATCAAGCCAGATAAATGATTGCGAGCTGACAGAATGCCACAGCACAGTAGGAGGGCGTACACACAGGACGCATTCTTGCGTTCAAAAACAGCTAGACGGAGAAGAGCGCAACTGAACAGAAGGCGCATTTATAGGTGCATTGAACAATGTTTCAGTTCAATACAACTTAAGCTATATTGATGGCACTTACGGAATGATGTCCATTAGCACAGAAAATCTTTTTGACTTTTAAATGAAAATTGTGGTTACAGTAAAGCATGTACAATAAAACTTAAAGATGATGTAAAGTTATGTCCAATCTTTAAACTTCAATGTTATGAACAGTCAATAAACCTGATGCACAGTATGTATAAGGATTTCTATGACGTCTGTAAAATCATTTATTATAAACGCCACACAGATCAGAGATATGATGCTTAGTATATGTGGATCTACTACTACTACTAAACTTTTGTTTTGTTTTTGTTTTTCTGTATAATAATTATTTTAACATGTTCACGTTGCATATGGTCAAAAACATGTCATATTAACAATATGTACACTCTTTTTTCTTAAAAATGGCACAAAAAACCAAGAGATTTTACTTGTGCACACTTGATATTTAAATTGTGGACACAAATCAATGTTTAATGCATTACTTTAAACACAGTATTTTTTATTTTTTTTTTTACTGAGGGATGAGTCCAAAATTGTTTTCTGTGGTAATCGACATTATGCCACAAATGCTTTATGTATCTCCCTCAGTCTCTCAAAACTGACACTGAGGGATGGAAATACAACTAAACAGCTGAATTTACAGTAAATGATACTGTGTAGAATAAAAAAAAAATCATATTATGGCCTACTGGAATATCAAAGATCAGAGGAAGCACATACAAATCACATTACGGTTGTTTTCACAGGCTGACACATACAGTATTTGTCCAAAAATAAGCTTATGTTTCTGTTGGGTTTGGATGCTGAGTGCGCTGGAACACACACCTGCAGGACGGCATTCAGCACCTGGACACACAAACACACACACACTGACACTGCTGGACTGCAGGACACTAAAGGAGTCACAGCATGGGAGATTCCTGCTAATTTACCACTGACAACAGACTAATTACCACCAGACTAGAGAAGGAGGTGTGGAGAGGAAAAGAGAAAAGAAAAGGTCAGAAAGCTCTCAGATTTCATCAAAAATATCTTGGTAAAATAATATGTGTTTGGAACAACATGAGGGTGAGTAATTACAGATAAACAGATTTTTTTTTTAATAATCAGCCAGTTAACTTATTCCATATTCTAACGTGTCATTGTTTTACCAGTGTTTTTATATGTCACACTATTGACTTTTGAGTATAAAAAAAGGTACAAGGTCCAAGATCCCAAACAAATGATCCCATTATGGTGACCATGAAACAATTTCAGTGGTAAACAATTACATTTCTGTGGCACAGTGGTACTGTTAAAGACAACTTTATAATGTAAATTCACTGTAAAACGGCAGCAGTAAATTACTGTGATGTTGGCATCATTCTGTTGTCGATTCACAGTACTTTGTAATTACATTAACCGGTGTGCTTTGATTTCATAGTAAATTTCTGACTACACTAATTTATTGTACAATAATTCTTTACACTAATCCTGTAAATTCTTGGCAATTTTTACAGTGCATCCATGATATTTCTGATCTCTGACCTGATTATGAAAAGTCTACATAAAGAACACATGAAGAAATTTTCTTGACTGGAATCAGCAACAGGACAGGATTCGTATGCTAATGTATAGCATGAGTGTAACATCTCAACTTTTAGCTCAACCAGTGATGTGAATTTGAGATTGGGGCCTTAAGAGAGTTTAGAAAACATCGGAAACAATCATTATTTTGCCATTTGATGCCACTTGAAAGCAGCTTTACAGTATTAAAGTGTGTAATAATGCAGAAGGACAGCAGTAAACACTAAATTTTCAGTTAAAGGCAGTTCATCATTGAATTCAGTGACATCATCATCCAGCCCAGTTCAGTTCAAATAGTATTGGTGCAATCAAGTAGACGATATCGCTGGAAATTAAGTGTCCCCAACTAAGCAAGCCGAGGCGACAGCGGCAAGGAACCAGGGCATTTCTAAGATTTGAAAACAATAGCAAACATATCAAAGTATTATATTATATGAAGATATATTTACAACCGTAACAAATACATATTTGCATGCAAAAATAGTGCCTTTTTTATTTATTTATTTATTTACAAATTTATGTTTAGGGCCCTATGAAATGTTTTATCTTTTCTCACCTTACGTTTTATTGTTACCAAATTAATTTTAGCATGTCTATTCATTTGAATGCATAAAACACCTTTCATTTATTATTACAACTGCTTTCTGAAATTCTGTGTTGTGTATTTTTTTTTTCTCGTTATCAAATAAAGGCTTAAAATATAAATGTACCTTTTAATTAATGATAATATAATTTTATTTTATGTTGTGTCAGGCGAACCGCAGGAGCGCTCACAGTCTACTCCAGACTTTGTCTCAGGTCCAGTGACGCAATCGCAGGGAGCGGATGATATGCGCGAGTCGGCATATATTAAACACTCAGAACTACACAGCATGATTATGATCACTGTTTTGTTTTAGTAATAGTTTGATATTGAATCTAGAGGGTAATCTATTAGACTGTGGCTGTCACAAGCTGTCAAATGCGGCTTTACAGAGTGCACAAGCAGATATAAATGAAACACTATTGACTATTTTTAAAAAAGGGGGCGGGGTCCCACCCTGTTTTCCTGTTTCAGTTGAAATTATGTCACCAAATAGAATAATGCTGCGTGTTTCAAGGCATTTCAGTGGACCTTTAATGATTGTAATATATTTCTGGCACAATGTCTACAAGCTAAACCGAAATACTTGTCCATATTGCAATTTGATTAAAGTTGATTAAATGACCTGCAAGAAACCAAAACTCTCAGTCACGGGGCCAATTCTCCTTTGGCCAGACAAAACCAGCAGTCAAATTCCAAGCGGCAGCAAAGACAGATTGTGCAGAGGACTCATCTGGTTCCTGTGGTATTGTCCCAATGGCCATCTAAGGTGACGTGGTCTTCGCTGGGGAACATCTAGTTGTCCTGGTCTCTGCTTAGATTCAGGGCTGTAGAGGTCGCCTCTAGGTGCTGGATAGAGTATGAAACTAGTGGCTGCGGTGACCTCGGAAAAGAACGAAACAGACTAATTTTAGCATAGATGCCATTCTTCTTATGATGTAACAAGTATATTGTGTCTTATGGCAAGTGTTCCCGGTTCCGGGTTGACCTAATTAATGCAGGCTAACAATCCTTTAATGGATTTGAATAATAGAATTGTGTTAGTGTGTCATGTGTAAGCCAGGTTAAAGAGATGTTTAATCTAGATTTAAACTGACAGAGTGTGTCTGCATCCCGAACAATGTTAGGTAGATTGTTCCAGAGTTTTAGGCGCTAAATAGGAAAAGGATCAGCCGCCCGCAGTTGATTTTGATATTCAAGGTATTATCAAATTATCAGCTGGCCAGAGTTTTGAGAACGCAGTGGACGTGAAGGATTATAGTCGAGGTGTGAAGTAACAAATTACAAATACTCACGTTACAGTAATTAAGTAGTTTTTATCAGTAATTGTGCTTTTGTTTAAAAATTGTGTACTTTTACCTTTACTTGAGTACATTTTAAGCAAGGGTGTCATGCACCTGCCTGGAAGTTACACATACCTGTAGTAGCTTTAACATCGAAAGTAAACGGTACTGATAGAAAGCGCAGCACAAATCCGATCGAGGTTTGTGGGGAGAGCATGAGGGATGAAAGGGAGAGATGGTGGGCAGTAGAGCGCTGTGCAAACACAGAGCTGCTGGGCTGTGAAACAGCATGCAGCAGCGGGATACCTCATTACACACAGCAGGCCTGCGACTGATCGCTATTCATTCTGCTCAGATGAACACACACACACACACTGAAGAGATCGGGATTGTGCGTAATCAGGACATGTCATTTAACTATTTAACATTATCACCTCTCTGAGTGTGGCACACACAGTCACAAACGCACGTCTTCAATTATGAGAACAGAGGGAAAATGTCCAAGCAAAACCGTATGACATAATCACTACCACACTGTTAGTTATGCCAATTCTGCAAAATTTAATTCATCTTGAAAGTATCTTATAATTGTAACATTGCATGCTAACCATAAAGAGTCAGTACAATAGATCTATTCACACCAATACTTAATTTTTTCTGTCAGTAATAGCATTCACAATACATTCATTACATTGGGCACAACTAGTTTGCGATACTTAACGTGACCTGCATTTAAAACTAAAATAAGGATGCCGTTTGACCTCCTCACATATCCATTTTTGTTGTTCCAACGTCTTCTTCTACTTTAAGTAGTTCTTTAATGCAACTGCCCAACTTTGAATGTTGCCCCCTAGTGGATGCACCAAACATGTACGGTCATTATAAAAACATTTGTTCCTTTTCAATTCGTGTTTTTATCACATGGACATTTGTGCCATTTTTTTTAAAAGCAATAAGCCACAAAAGACTGCTGCAGTAATTTTTACTGTTGAAAGGCTCTGATTGCATCATGTCTCAAAACAGCGCTTAATCAAAATAAAAATCTTATAACTCATCTTTGTCAAATGCCAGACTTGAAAATTGTCCCACTGATTCAGACATCATGAATGTTCCCAGCTCCTAAACTAAAGGACAGTGTGGTTTCTCTCTCATATAAATTTGAATGATAAATTAAGACTTTTTCACTATTATTCTAGGTTTTTTCTCTTCACTATAAGCCCCTTGAATAACATCACTACATGCACAAATACACACACACAAACACACAAATACAATCGCAATGAGTCCATTCAGTGCCACAAATCCCGAGAGGTAAATCTGCCAGGACTGGCAGGGAAATGAGAGAGCGTGAGATCAGAAGAAAAAAAGAATTAAATAAAAATGCAATAAAGCCGCCTGTGTGAAATCAATCTGCTTAGAGTTTTGCTTAATAAAAATTCATGAAGAGCTGCTAGCCCAGAGTTCATAAGAAATATTGTTGTTGATATAGAGGCAGAGCCGGACAGTAAGTGTCTTATCTGTGTGTGTGTGCACATGTGAGAGACAAGGGTAGGAAATATGCCTACTTTGTGTGTCTGCCCCAACACTACAATAACATTCAGATAGAATTGTTTCCTAAAAAAATATGTTTCTCAGAGTTCAGTAAAAGCACAATTACAAGTGGATTCAGAAGTTTACTAAGTAAATTATCTTGAATGATTTCTCATGAATAATGTCAATGAAATTTTAGTTATTTCAGAATGGGATTGACTTTTTCTGTTCTGTCTGGTGAATTGTTGCGTATCACTTTGGGTATTATTCCATTCTTGGGCTATTTTGAACACTCAATAAAAAAGAAGTACATTTCTTACGACATACTGTTTTCAGCCTACCACAAAAGCAGAGCCACCAAAAATTGAGGACATCTGGTCATGCAATTCCCAATCTCTTTTCAAGGTCTCGTATTTGAGGAATTACAGAAATTGCTTCCACCATCTAAATCTTTATCTCTGACAGAAGCCATTTTATGGGCTCAACGTTTTCAAAAAACCATTAACATTAGTCACACATCAACACAAAACCCCCAACACACACCACATCCTTATCACACGGGCTCGAGTAAGTCAATACACACTCAAAACACACTCTGACCAATTAACAGCATGCCCTGAGGAGTTTCTGGACAAATTACCACAAACAAGCTACTTACACTTTTTGCTGCCACAGTCAAGTCAAGTCATGTTAAGTGAAGTCAAATCCACTGTCATTGTCATTACAGACTAAGAGTAACAAAAATGCATGAATAAATACTTCAGGACTCACAGAGGAATGTGATAAAGACAGATAACGACATTTGATAGCACAAAGAATAAATAACTAGCTGTATATTAGCATGTTTGCTAGGTTCATGTTCAAAAAAAATTGCGAGTGGTGTTTGCCTACGTATTTATATTTAAAGATATAAATATATTTTTAAAAAGCAGTTTAAAAATTTGAACTCCATATATTTCATTACAAGAAAATACATACGCATAAGTAACATTTGAAGAAGATCTTTATTTTGTGAACATACTTGTGAACATTTGAATACAAAATTAGCAGTGAACATACTTTGCAATCTTCCCAAAAAGTATTATATATACAGTGCACAGCATAAATGAGTACACCCCCTCTAAAACATAACAATTTTATTAATTACTCTTTACCTAGAAGACATGTTAGGGTTCTTTGGAGATATAATGTTCCAACAAGTCTGCTCGATCAGTTACTGAAAGAGAATGTCAAAATTATTCAGCAAAATACGATTTTCTAATCAAAGTGATAAAATGTTGTGTTGCAAAAATTAGTACACATGAGTACAGTGTAGGTTTAAGGCTATTTTTGGTCAACATGTAAGTATATTGAACCAAAACTTTTAAAGACAAGTAATTTCCTGACAGTTAGAAGTGTTTACCTTACACTTAGCCTGTTGAATCATACTCAGACATGTAACAATGAAACCACTTGGGAGAAAACTTCAAGGTGACTTATTTCTTAGCATAAAAGAAGACAGTGGTACAAGAGTAATACCAAATTATTGTTTTAAGTGTGAAAATATTGCAGAAGTAACACAGACATTCAAAAACAATGGACTTGTGACAAGGCTCCTGAAATAACTTTTCATTTAGTGATGAGTGAATGTTTGCTAGAAAAAGAGCTCAAAGCCGGCAAAAGCTATGAAAAGAGTGACACTTCATCTCACAATGCAGCCTGCAGAAGTGACATGCATAGTTGTTGTCACCACTAGATTTACCTATTGTATCCAAAGCACAAGAAACTCATTTAACCTCTTCCAAGGCCCATATTTAAAAAATATAGCCTTTTGGGAATCCATACTAAGTCAATCATTTCAGATCCAAAAGCATCCAAAATGTTCTGGTGTTGCTAGAGGAGGAGTACAGTGAGAAGTGCCTGGTTCCCACAGTGACATTCAGTGGTAGTAAAGCTGTTATATAAGGATGTATGAGTGCTGAAGGTGTGAGGAAGTTGTGCTTTATCAACGCTGTCATGAATTCACACACCATTGTGTGATGTTATACAAAAACTGAAACTGAAGATGCTACCCTCCTCATTCCCTGCATTACTGAGCATTTTTTCAGCATGACAATGAAGATATTCATTCCCCCAAGGTGAAAATCCTTCAGTGGACATGTATTTCACTCAATCTTAACACTCTTGAGCAGCTGTGGGGGATTCTGTAGAGACGAGCTGAGCAAAACTCCCCATTAAAGACCAGGGCATTTTATGGAGGTCGTTCTCCAGGAGTTAAGCAGGACAAATGTGAAAATTTGTCATGAACTTGTACACTCAGTGCCAAGAAGGACCAGAGCAGTATACTTACAGTTCTGGAGGACATACTAAGTACTAGAATATTATATATTTGTTGAATAAAATCTAGGGTGTACTCATTTCTGCAATCCTTCATTTAAACAAATTTGGCTAATTTACTTATTTTACAGAAAATATTGGCATAGAGGGGGTGTACTCATTTATGCTATATTTCTAGTAGATTATTCTATCCAGACTTGAATTTAGCTTAAATGAATGTATATATACATAAAAACAAGAAAGTAACTTCAGTAAGTCAACTAGGAGCAAAACCTTTACACTATCAATATCCCAACAAAAAAAAAGCAAATTCTGCAAATTAGCTGCTTTGAGGAGTTACATAAAGCCATCCAAACCAAATCACTTGTGATCCGGCCCTGCAGAGGAAGTTGAATTGCTGTCAAGGGAACAGTCATGGCACAGCCCAGCGTCTCCAAATGGGCTGCCCTCGCTGGCTTTGTGTAAATATAACAGAACAGCGTTCTCGGGAACAGCCCGGCCCAAACACAAGCTGGCGTATCGAACAAAAGAGGAATGTCTCTGGTTCCACTCCATTTGTCAGACAGACAATAACCCCACTGGTGTTTAACAACTCGCACAGCAGGGACGATCGCAGAGGTTTTAATTGTGTGAGAGGTTTAATTGCTCGCTGAGATCACCTTACAGCATGTCTGTCAGAGGAGATCATTACACATAACGCGTCACGTTGACTTTATGTACGACGTGACTCTGATGATTTCTTGATCTTTGTATCAAGAGATACATTAGAGTTATGCAACATAATTAAATATTTAATAGTCCTTGGAATCAAAAACAGGATTAGTTTTGCTCATTTGAAGTAAATGGGTTTGATACAGAGAGCTGAAGGAATGATGTATTTTTGTAGGCCAAAACTCAGAAACATCCTGAAGCCAATGCCATTGTCCTAAAGTGAATGTGTTTGTGGTTAAATGCCTGAGGTCTGTGTTTAACACAAGCTCGAGATATTTTCACCCTTTATTCTACCACATAAAATATATCAATCAAACCCAAGAAGTTTTTTGCATGTCTTGAAAAAGGCAGTAGTTAACAAGTGTCTAAAACAACTCAAACCTTCAGTAAAAATGTTGTCAAGAGCGTAATGGTGTGATGTGGAAGTCGTGTGACCATGGTTTAGTTTGTTTATAACTTACATTTAGCTTTTTGCAGATTGTATTTAGGCTTCAAAAGTTGTGTTCATTTGTGAAGAGCGTCAAGATGAACAAAAACCATTTGTTGTGACAGGGCTTTTTTGCAGTAATCCAAAAGCCAATGGAAAAATTTGGGTTTTTATTGTTTTCAGCATTTGTAAACAATCCTGTCCAGATTTTTGTATGGTATTTATCAAACAACACCAAAGAGCTGCTCAATATCCATCTCCGCTGTTATGGATTCTTCTCATTGTCACATGACAAAAATAGTCTGCTTGTGAGCGGCACCAGTTTGATTTAACAGCAGCCGCTCTGAACATGTGACCAGAAGCACAAATCTTATTGGTTGCTGGGTTTCTGCACAGTATGATATAAAAATCTGTTGCACTGATGGCATACAAATGTTTGTGTTGGAATACATAACACATTTCACAATTTCATCTTGACAATTCTGTTGCTCTATAACGTGTACAATTTCATTTAATTTCACATACAGTTTTTCTGTTCAGACATGTGTGAGAAAAGCAAACTATAGCAAACTTATAGGAAAGCAGAAATACAGTGTTTACCCCGGCACACCATAACTATATACATACATAACTATACATAACTATACGTTTGTCGTACCCACTTGTCATGGAGAAGTCAAACAGCATTTACATGTTTTTATTCAAGAGTGCAGATACAAAATACTCTGTTCATGAGCATCACTGAGTAGTTTCTTCAAATCAAAATGTTTATCGTATTAATTTTTTTTGCACAGAACATTCTTTACAGATCAAGCCTTTTCTTGTTTTTTTAAACAGCATGTTAATAGAAAGTATACGTGACCCCTATACAAAATAGATTTATAAATCATTTGAAAGATTAATAAATAAGCTTTCCATTGATGTATGGTTTGTTATGATAGTAATTTGAAATACTAGTAATTAGTAATTGACAATATTTGGCCGAGAAGCATGGTGCAAAAAAACCTAAATATTGAAAATAATCACCTTTAAAGTTGTCCAGATGAAGTTCTTAGCAATGCATATTACTAATTAAAAATTAAGTTTTGATACATTTATGGTAGGTCATTTACAAAATGTCTTCTTTACTTAATATCCTAATGATTTTTGGCATAAAAGAAAACATGATAATTTTGACCCATACAATGTATTGTTGGATATTGCTACAAATATACCCGTGCTACTTAAGACTGGTTTTGTGGTGCAGGGTCACATCAGCTTTTTAATAGAGGGGGATTTTAAGGGGGATTTTAGTAGTGCACCACACACCCCGGTTTGTATGTGTGTGTGAAGTAAAGAGTGGTATTGTATTGTCTTTGGCCGGTACAGTATGAGGCTGGGCATTCATCAGTGTACAGTTAGTGAGGAAGTAAAACCCGTCCTTCACCCGCGTGTGTGTCTTCCTCTCAGGAGTCTCTGCGGCTGCTGTGTCCAGGCAGAGCGCTCCACGAGGTGGGGACGTGCACAGCATCCGAGCGCAGGGATTCCCCATCCAGGCCTAACAATGGAGCGGGAAGGAAGGAGCACCAGCTCCTGTCCTTTATGAGAGGCCTGGGACAGAAACAAAGACAGATCAAATACAGAACCAGGAGGTCAGCCAGTTTTTCTCTCATTAAAACACACACACTTCCATCAGTGCTACAAGTCCTATATATGTGTGTGTGTGTGTGTGTGTGTGTGTGTATAATAGACTTCCTAATTCATTATTTCACAGTTTATTGCTATATACTTAACAGTTCAAAAATGTTGGCAAGTAAGATTAAAATAATAATCATAATATTAATTATAATTATAATAATAATATTTTGGGCTCTCAGTTAATTAAAAATGTTTAATCTAATTACATGATGTGTCAATTCATTATTCTAATTAATTGCATTTTAATTTGAAAAATACATTTAACTATGAAAATACCCACAAAAGGTTATTTAAAGCTATTTTTGTGTTAAATGAGAAAGTAGCAAGTAAACATTACAAATTGTAGCTTTAGAAATAAATATTTTATTTGATTCAGCATAAAATTCATTACACAAACATTTAGGCTGCAACGGCCTAACGTGAACTATGGAACACAAAAGAAAAATTTGAAACAACATGAGGGTGAGAATGATGACAGAATTAATTATACTGCTCTTGCTGCCTGTGTGATCGTGTGATACGTGATTTATATATATATATATATATATATATATACATGTTATATATTTTATATATAACTGCATTTATGGAGTTGTTGTCCTGCATCATATTTGTCAACTGTATGAAATTGCTAAAATAATTTAATAGCATTATTTTTATAACTAATTAATTAAGTTAACACCTTAAACTAACAGCCTTAATAATAATACAAGTTTATTTAACAAGCAGGTGTTAAATTCAAAGTTTTGCACTGTTACAAAAATCTTAAAAAATTAAAACATCTATATGTCTGTTTCAAATGAAAGTTCTCAGACTTGTTGTTCATTAATGAATCCTGAAAAAAGTATGATTTTTTTTTTTTTTTTTTTTTTTTTTTTTTTTTTTTTTTTTTTTATTTAGTACTGTCCTGGGTAAGATACTTTACATAAAATTAAAAAAGTTAAACTGAGCACTGTTCTTCAGAAAAATCCTGCAGATTCTTTGGTTTTCCAGCATCTTTTGCATATTTGAACCCTTTCCAGCAGTGACTGTATGATTTTGAGATGCATCTTTTCACACTGAGGACAACTGAGGGACTTAAACACAGCTATTAAAAAAGGTTCAAACATTCACTGATGCTCCAGAAGTAAACACAATGCATTAAGAACTGAGGTGAAAACTTTTAAACAAGATGAAGATGTCCAAATATTTCTTATTTTGTTGAAATATGTATATATGTTTTTCCATTTAGTACTGCCCTTCGGAAACAACAGAAGATACTTGGACAAATTAAGTACAATTTACCTTGATCTTCAAATTCAAAAAGTTTTCACCCCCGGCTCTTAATGCATCGAGTTTCCTTCTGGAGCATCGGCGAGTGTTTGAATTTTTGAACCAAACTTTTGAAGGGGGTTATTTTAATAACTTCAGCTATTTTTTTGTCTTGTGGACTATATGTAAACATATTTTATGTAAAATATCTTACTCAAGACAGTACTAAATAAAAAACAATATGCATTTTGTATGATCTCTCTTATTTTGTGAAAATTATTAACATTTTTTCTGCAAGGGGTCCCCAAACTTTTGCATGCCACTGTATAATAAGTGATATAAGTTATTATAATATAGAATAATATATTTAGCAAAAATCTATTACAGAGTGTGTGCATGAAATAATAAAATAAAATAAAACAAAATAATAAAATAAAATAAAATAAAACAAAACACTATAGAGAAAAGAAGAAAAAGAAAAAGCAGCTTATTCCACAATGCATTGTCTGAAGAATTAAGACATAATTTTGCAATTAAATGGAAAAAAAGGAATTAAATGCCGATTAAGAACATGCATTTTTTGTAAAGGCAGCAGTTGAGCGTCTTCGCCTCGGTCTTCACGGTGCATGAAGTCGTTCTATTGTTGGATCTGTTTTTTTGTTGATCTTCTGAAGGAATTCCAGTAGTCAGCTTCAAATTCCCCCATGATCCTCTCTGCCCCTCAGCGGCTCAAGGTCGTTCAAGTGTCCTGATCTCCGTCCCCTCATGACTCTGTTTTCACCAGCGTCCTGATAAGCATCACTCCCGCGCGTATCGCTGTGCAGAACTGTGGAGTATGAGTGAGATAAGAGGATGATTTACAGAGGAACATGTGAGGGGTGGGGTGTGAGGACGGAGCTCAGGGCTCCTGCTGAGACAGCAGATGGTGACTGGACGTCTATCACCACCACTCACCACAAGATCTCAGCTCAAGTTCAGGCCATCCAGCTCGCCTTCGAACACAGCTTACAACATCTTACTTTCTTCATTTTGACTATTTCCCCTTTATTTTACTACCAGCACATTGATATAGTAACATATTTTAAATATAGTAAGATAAGAATGAGAACATTATACAATATAGTTTGAGATCATTCATTCATATTTATTTGTTTGTTTGTTTGTTTGCTTGCTTATTTTATTTTTTTTATTTAATCGTTTTAAGTATGTTATGCCAAGTATGTATTTATTTGATAAAAAAAATTCAGTGAGAACAGCAATTATATGAAGATTGTTTGATATTAGAAAGTTCAAAAGAACAGCTTTTATTTGAAATAATAATGTAATTAAATAGAATGATCTATTTAATGCTTCCTTAATTTCTTCACTACTGTTATATTACAACATACAAACTTTTACCTGTAATTGTGAATATTTCATATTACATATTTAGAAATGCTAATCCTAAATAATATAGCATTCATTAAGCACATTATAACTGAATCCTTAAACCTATGGTAAATATTAATTTGGTGTGTTCACATACACACTGTAAACAAAACTGTTTGTTGAGTTTGTTGCACTTAAAATAATTTATTACCTCCCTTTAAAATTTGAATTTCAGTCAACTCAAAAAAGTTTAGTCAACTTGAAATTGTACTAAGTGACAACTTATATATTTTGATTCAACTTAAAATGTTAGGACAGCTGGGTAACAAGCCCAGATTTTAAGCTTAACAAGCCACATTTTTAGTTTAGTCAACTCAAATATCTAAGTTGTGACTGAACTAAGTTGTACAACTTAACATTTCGAGTTGACTGAACTTAAAATTTTAAGGAAAGCAGGGTAACAAGTTGTTTTATTATTATTATTATTTTTTTAATTAATTAATTTATTTTTTTTACAGTGCAATAATAATAATAATAATAATAATAATAATAATTAAATAACATTAAGTTGCTATTGACTGAAATTTGTGTGCTTAGTTTTGTAACAATTTCATTCCATGATAGAATACAATTTTTGGGTGTGAAATATCCCTTTAAATTATTTTCTTTATTAATTTTGTTATTGATATATTCGTGATTCTTCATGTTCTCTGAACATTGTGCCATGACTTCTCTAAAGGGCCATTAATAAATATCACAACGCAGGAATTTCCTGTAATTATCTAGTAGCACATAGATATTACGGTCTGTCCCGTTCACTCAGCTTATGTCAGGTAAATTGGCTAAAATTGGCTTGTCATCTCTTCCCAAAAGTTTCAATATTCCCAGACCTCTGACCCAGTGACCTTTAACCTTTAGCTTTTATATATAAGATTATTCCAGCAAGCAAAGAGCACAGGATGAGAGGGCCAGATCACAGCTGGATCCTGGACGTGCACACATGTGTGGACTAGATACTGCGCTTCACACACACACACTGAGAGTGGTGAACACTGATTGTGTGAATAGGGTAGGTCTGACTGCAGCCAGAAGCACAGACTGATGACAGGGGTGCAGGGGGCCACAGGAAGTCCCAGCCTACACATCCTGTGTCCAGCCTCACAGTGAATCCAAGGCCACGGCTGCCAACACACACACACACACACAGCTTAATGGCTGTTATGCAATACAGAGCACTGGAAAGAGAAACAGGGCTTGTGCCCATTATTTGGACACAAGGCTTTCACAGAAAGAACAACTGAGCATAATATGCTTCAGAAAGTCTCTTAGGTTGCATATTAGCTTACACTGCAAAAAAACTTAATTTTCTTAATTAGTAATTATCTAAAGTTATCTAAACCGTCTCAGGTTACGTATGTAACCCCAGTTCCCCGAGGGAACGAGACGCTGCGTCGAAACGCTAGGGGAACGCCTCCAGCGTGATCACGCTCTGAAACACGTGTGCAACAGTCCAATGGAGAAGCGAGACGTCACAGGCGGGGTGACGTAGAGACCAGGAAGCTTAAAAGCATGTGCAGTGCATGCAGCCGGCAGCTTCTGAATAGAGAAGCAAGCGCTGCAGGGATGCCAGAAGTATGGCCCGAGACGCAGCGTCTCGTTCCCTCGGGGAACCGGGGTTACATACGTAACCTGAGACGTTCCCCTTCAGGAACTCGAGCTGCGTCGAAACGCTAGGGGAACGAGATGCCCACGCCACCAGACTTCAGATCCCTGCCCAGTGTGAAAGAGCACAGCTAGGGTGAGAGAAAAAGAGCCAAGTGGCACAAGTCCAGGAAAGAACCTTAAAGTCAAAGGGGTGGACATTCCACAGCATTCTGAAGCCAACTTAAGAGAAGAGAGCCTTGACCCCCAAGAAGGGAGGGTCAGAGGACTCAAAGCTATGAAATAGCATCCCGACCACACTTAGCAAGCTACACCTGGCCAGAGGCCTAGGCCTCAGCGCACCGCGGAGGAAACGTGTAACAAGGGGGTCTTTTCCCACAGAAAGACCACCAAGAGGGGCGTGGTAGGCCGCAATGGCCGCCACGTAGACCTTCAAGGTGGAGTGGGATAACCCTGCAGACAGCCGGCCCTGCAGGAACTCCAGCACTGAACCAACTGGGCAGTAAACTGGGTCTTGCTGGCAGCGTCCGCACCAAGAAGTGAAAAGTTTCCACTTCAAGGCGTACAGTTTCCTCGTGGAGGGAGCTCTAGATTGGAGGATGGTCTCAACAACCTCGGTTGAGAGACCGGAGGCTAAGAGGTGTGCCCCCTCAGAGGCCACACCCAAAGCTTCCACAGCTCCGGCCGGGGGTGAAGAATGGAGCCCCCTGCCTGTGAGAGGAGATGTCTCCTGACAGGAATCTCCCAGGGAGAGCCGTCGAGGAGAGAAATCAGGTCCGAGAACCATACTCGGCCCGGCCAGAACGGGGCTACTAGAAGAAGGGACGCGTCCGTCGCTAGCGTTACGCGGCGACAAGGAGCTCCCAACACCGGGCCCTGAGACAAGAACCAAGGCTTCCTCCACATGTCCAGGGCACGTAGGCAGCGCCGCGTGACCCTGATCATGCGAAGTGGGTTTCCCTTCGGGGAGAACCCCTTGGTCTTGAGCCACCACTGTAGGGGTCTCATGTACAGCAGGCCAAAAGGTATCACGTTGGACGCTGCTGCCATCAGACCCAGCAGTTGCTGGAACTGCTTCACAGTGAGTGACCGGCCTTCCTTCACTCTCTTGACTGCAGTGAGGATCGACTCGATCCGAGCAGGAGACAAACGTGCCTGCATCGTGGTCGAATCCCACACCACGCCCAGATAAGTGGTCCTCTGTAATGGAGAAAGCACACTTTTCTTGGCGTTCAGTCTCAACCCCAGCGCCTTCATGTGAGCGAGAATGACATCTCGATGCCGAACTGCCACCATCTCCGACTGGGCTAGGATCAGCCAGTCGTCGATGTAGTTGAGTATGCGGATGCCCTGGAGTCGCAGAGGAGCCAGAGCTGCATCCACACACTTCGTAAAAGTGCGGGGGGAGAGTGCTAGGCCGAACGGAAGAACCCGATATTGGTAAGCTTCGTCCCTGAAAGCAAACCTCAGGAACTTCCTGTGTTGAGGAAGGATGGAGACGTGAAAATATGCGTCTTTTAGATCTCTCGTGACAAACCAGTCCTCGGACCTGATCTGAGACACGACTTGCTTGATGGTGAGCATCTTGAACTTCAGTCGCTTGACTGAGCGGTTCAGCAGACGCAGATCTAAAATGGGACGCAGGCCCCCATCCTTTTTCGGAACAATGAAGTATCGGCTGTAGAACCCGGACTCTCTTTCGTGAGGAGGGACCACCTCAGTGGCCTCCTTCCTCAAGAGAGTTTCTACTTCTTGTTCCATTACCAGACCCTGCTCGGAGCTCACCACAGTGGAGACCCCGTAAAAAAGTGGCGGCGGAGCGCCAAATTGAATGCGATAGCCTCGCTCTACAGTGCGCAGGACCCAAGCAGATACATTTGGCAGTAGTTTCCACGCTGCCAAATAATCTACTAAGGGAACCAGTCTCTCGAGACTGGCCTCTGGTATGAGCTGCTAGTTTGGTGTCCTGAAACGGATGACCGGCAGGAGACAGCCGAACTAGCTGCTGTAGAGACCCCCGCAGGGGTGGCGAACTCCCCAGCTCCGCTACGTTTCCGGGCGGAAGACTGAGGTGTGGGTTCGCTGGAGACCGCTGCGCCCTGAAGCACCGGCAGGGTTGGCAGGCTAATCTCCCGAGGGCACCGAAGAATGCGGTGGACCACGCCCTTCCCCAGTAGGGCCTGCCCTCGGAGGTCCTGGACCATAGGAGTCAGGACCATAGTCTCATAGGTCTGGGTGAAAGCGTTTCAGTAACTGAAACACGGCCAGCATCTCAAACTGGATGGTGACTGCTCCACAGACCACGGGCAGGGGGGCCACTCATGACCACTCCCCAACCGATGAGGGACGCATCCGTCGCTAGCATGCGCAGCGACAAGGAGCTCCCAGCACCGGGCCCTGAGACAAGAACCAAGGTCTTCTCCACATGTCCAAGGCACGTAGGCATTGCCGCGTGACCTTGATCATGCAAAGCAGGTTTCCCCTCAGGGAGAACCCCCTTGGTCTTGAGACACCACTGCAGGGGTCTCATGAACAGTGGGCCAAAAGGTATCACGTTGGACACAGCTGCCATCAGACCCAGCAGTTATGAAACTGCTTCACAGCGAGTGCCTACTTTCACTCTCTTGACTGCCGCGAGGATGACTCGATCCAAGCAGGAAATAGACATGCCTGCATCGTGGTCAATCCCACACCACGCCTAGATAAGTGGTTCTCTGTAATGAAGAAAGCACACTTTTCTCTGCATTCAGTCACAACCCCAGTTCTTCCATATGGGCGAGGATGACATCTCGATGCCGCACCGCCCATGCTCAGAATGAGCTAATACTGACAGAATGTCAATAAGGTTAAGTATGCAGATGCCCAGCAGCCACCTTTTTTTATTTTTAATTATTATTTTATTTATTTATTTAGGCAGCATCCACACACTTAGCGAAAGTACAGGAGTGTAGAGTGTAGTAAATAAATGTATTCATTTATGAATGAACACAGCCCACCCCCTCGAGGGCGGACTGTACATGCTCAGCTCCCGAACAAACCACACATAAATCGCTTGAATCCCCGTTCTTGCTATTTATTTATTCTTGAAAAGCGAGAGCAGGAAGAAACGAGCGATCTAATATGTAGTCAGCTCATATGCGGACAGCATCAATCTCCTCGGAGAAAGACAGCCGCAGCAGCGCGAGCTCTCACTCAGAGGGGGAAGAACCGCAGCGCGGGCTTCCGAGCCCCGAGAGAGAACGCTAGATCTAAGGAGAAAGGCAGAGAAAGGGCGGACCCGTCTCTAACCCGTTCACAGATCTATGCTGCGATCCCCACGGCCGCAGTCGCCGCTCTGCCTCGGCAAAAGCGGGACCCGAGCCGCGGGGAAGTTCACGAGGGCTCCCTCCTCGAAGAGAGCCCTCCGGGAACGACGCGTGTGCAGCGAGAGTGCGGGCAGTCAGCCCCCTCGGGAGCTGACACAGCCCGCTTCGCCGCGAGCTCTCATTCAAAGGGGGAAGTACCGCAGCGCGGGCTTCCGAACCCAGAAAGAGAGCGCTAGATCTAGGGAGAAAGGCAGAGATAGGGAGGACCCGTCTCTAACCTGTTCATAGATCTATATGCGATCCCCACGATCACGGCCGCCACCCTGCCTCGACAGAAGCGGAAGCTGAGCCGCGGGGAACGCAAACGCGGGCAGTCAGCTCCCTCGGGAACTGACTCCCATGCTTCGCTCCCAAACAGACAACAAATAGGCTGTGTGTATCGCCACCCGAAATAGCGCAGGCAGAGAGAACACAGTCTAAATGCCGCTGCTTATATTCGTAAGAATGCTTTGTAGGACATAGTGACACTCTCAAATAAAAGCTGTGCGAACTAGCACAAAAAACAGAGTGACACACAAACACACACAGAGTGCTTGCTGAAAGACAGAAGCTGCCGGCTGCATGCACTGCACGTGCTTTTAAGCTTCCTGGTCTCTACGTCACCCCGCCTGTGACGTCTCGCTTCTCCATTGGACTGTTGCACACGTGTTTCAGAGCGTGGTCACGCTGGAGGCGTTCCCCTAGCGTTTCGACGCAGCTCGAGTTCCTGAAGGGGAACTATCTAGACATTTGCAAATCGACATACACTACTGTTTAAAACTTTGAATGTTGCTGAAAGAAGTCTCTGCTGCTCACCAAACCTGCATTTATTTGATCTAAAATACAGTAAAACAGTAATATTGTTTAAAATGGCTGTTTTCTATGTGAATATATGTTAAAATGTAATTATTTCTGTGATCAAAGCTGAATTTTCAGCATCATTACTTCAGTTTCCAGTGTCACATGATCCTTCAGAAATCATTACAATATACAGATTTGCATTTCAGGAAACTTTTATTATTTTTTTATTATATTTTATTATCAATGTTTACATTTAAGAAGCAAAACTCTAAGATAATAAGACTTGTTTTCAGATATTTGACCCTGGACCACAAAACCAGTCTTAAGTCGCTGGGGTATATATTTGGAGCAATGGCCAAAAATACATTGTATGGGTCAAAATTATTGATTGTTCTTTTATGCCAAAAATCATTAGGAAATTAAGTAAAGGTCATGTTTCATGAAGATATTTTATAAAATTCCTACTGTATATCAAAACTTAATTTTTGATTAGTAATATGCATTAGTAAGAGCTTCATTTGGGCAACTTTAGAGGTGATTTTCTCAATATTTTGATTTTGCACTCTCAGATTCCATATATTCAGATAGTCGCATTTCGGCCAAATATTGTCCTATCCTAACAAACCAGACACCAATGGAAAGATTATTTATTCAGATTTCAGATGATGTATAAAGCTCAGTTTTGACAAATTGACCCTTATGACTGGTTTTGTGGTCCCAGGACACATATTATTTCTTAAATTAAAAGTTTTTCATTATTATTACTGTACATTGGAAATATTTTTGTTTGTTTTAATAAACCTTATTAACTGTTATAGTTATTCTGTGTACAATTTATGTATTAAAACAAGAAGAGATTATGGGGGGAGATTATTTTAAAACTATAGTAGAAGGCATTGCTGTATAACAGTTTCCACATTTTAAGCTGTGTCTGTTTGGACTCTTGTTTTATCTGTTTTCTTTGTTCCTTTTTCCTGTTCTGTTTGTTTTCTCTTTGTAGCTTTTTTCTTGTTTATTACTTTCTTGATTGTCTCCTGGGTGTTATTTGATTTCTTGTTGGTCTATTAGCCCTGTCTGAGTACAGAGATCTACATTTTCCTATGTTGCTGGTCAGGTCCGGTCATTCCCAGACAGTTATGCAGGTTCGCTCCGTTCTGTTTCTGTTATTTGGTTCCTCCCTTGTATCTGTTTCTTTGTTTATCTTGGTTCTTTTATTTCCTTATTAAACCTTTTGCAATTTGCAACTGAGTTTGCTGAGTGTAATAATACTATATCTCCACTGGTGATAAATAGATGATATTTACATAATTCTAAATGATTATTGTTTCATTACACTGGTGATTCATTCACACAGCTGGTTGGGCTCCAACATGTTAGTGACTCAGGAAGCTAATTAAAACCTTGTCTTTCTAATGAATCGGCACTGAAAAACAGATATCGCATTTTAAACAGCTGCTTAAACAGTATTGTTATTAAAATGCTTCTTTCCTCCCATCAGCTAAGCAGATCTGTCTTTCGCTAATAATGACAAAGAGCTTTACAGAGTGATTTCATACAAGAAACCACAGATTGTTCTCTCTAGTTCTCTATAAAAGCATCTGAGTACTCGGCTAACAATAAAGGGTCACCATAATGTTCCCTGAATGGACAATGTCAGGATTCCCTGAACATATGTGAAGACGTAATGATCTACTAAACATTAAAAAGAGGTTCAGGGGGACGATCACAGGACTTCAGCAGACATTTTGGGAACTTTAGGGTGTGTTCACACTTGTCTGGTTTGGTTCAATTAAAACAAACTCTGGTGCAATTGCTCTGTTAGTGCGGTTCATCTGAGTAAGTGTAAACGCTGCCACCCGAACCCTGGTGCGTACCAAACAAGCAGACCAAGACTGCTAAAATGATGGGTCTCTGTCCACCAAATGAACTCTGGGGTGGTTCTAATGTGATATGAACGCAACACGGACCAAATACTTCTAAACAAACCAAAAACAGGATGTAATGACAAGATGTGACACTTTGCGACATGATTTAATGAAGTGATTACAGAACATTATTATTATTATTATTTAATAATAATAATTTTATTTTATTTTATTTTTTAACAAATTTAACTTTTTTTTTTTAAAATAATAATTTATTTAATACAAGTTGGTGCTTTAAATAAGGAATATGGAGAAGGAAAATAATTATACATTTTACAAATTTTATTAAGTGAGAAAAAAAGGGGATGGGCAGGATCAGAAAGGATCATGAGCCAGTACTCAAACTTAGGTCAGCCGAAGGTTATTTATTTATTTATTTATTTATTTATTTATTTATTTATTTATTTATTTATTTATGTATTTATTTATTTTTAAGCATATTAAATAATCTTTAATTGTTCAACTTTATAACAAAGTTTATGCCTAACTCTATAAAGATATGGGATTATACCTGATATACACATTTCTAAGTCCTTTAAATTATCAGCATGAGCAAAATGTTGAAAAAAAAAAAACAAAAAAAAAAAAAAAACTGTTACACACAATCTACAAGCCTTCTGTCATCTGTTTACCTTGTACATTATTCTTTTTTAGTAAAATACCTTTTAACATAATTGTAAAAATGTCCGAACATAAGAACAACTTGTATATTGTTAGTAATATTTCAAGATAAACATGATGCAGCAGCCTTGCGTGTATGTTTATTTGTTTGTTCATTTCTCAGTACTTTATTGCATTGCGTTATGTTTTAAAACTAAGAGTATGATCATCAAAATAAGAATTAAGAGATATTATTGGGAGATATAGAGAGACAACTAATTTTTAGATGCGTTTTATGTAAATAATTTAATCTTTTTGGCCATATAAATATCGGCAAATGCACCAGATTTTTTTATTTATTTATTTATTTATTTATTTATTTAATCAATCAATCATTCTATCAGTTTGGGCCTTTAAATAACATTTTTTTTTATTATTATTTTATTTTTATTTTTTCTTTCTCAAGTTTAAATTCAGAATTTCACTATATCATATTACATGAGCCGTTTAATAAAATAAAATACATTTTTGGATTGTTACTCTATATGGGTGACACATTATTTTATGGTTTCTTAACTAGTTGTTTATTAGCATACATATAACTAGAATATTAGCCATTTATTACTACTAATTAAGTACATATTAATGCCTTATTCTACATGACCTTATTCTACATCCCTAATCCTACCCAATACCTAAACTTAACAAATACCTTACTTACTATTAATAAGCAGCAAATTAGGAATTTATTAAGGGAAAAGTCATAGTTAATATTGTATAAGTGTTCCCTATTCCAAAATGTTACCGTTAAGTTTTTATACATTTTTGTTGTTGTTGTTGTTGTTTTGTTTTTTTACTTTTTTTTCTGTTTTAAGTGTAAATCTAACCTAGTGTGGTTTATGTTTATAGCAAGAAAAGCTATTTCCCAAAAGGTAAGAGAAATAAGCTTAATTCAGTATACAGTATATTCTCAGCTTTATGTTTCTCAAGTAAATGTGTTTTTTTTTTCATAGGCATATAATGGTGGTTTGAATAGTTTGATTTGTCTTTATCACATTGCTCTCAGTGTGAACAGCTCTTCACTCCTGCGTGGTCATTGCATGACTTACCATCAGCCTCCTGTGAGCTGTAGCGTATGAACGCAGCACAGACAGACTCTACAACACAAGTGCAGGGGATGACGGAGTGAAAGAGGTGAGGAAGGAGAACTGAAGTCAGCGGCGTGTTTGGGGGAGGTGCGAGCGCTCGGAGATTCATGAAGGGAAGGGAGCACAAACAGAAGCTCAGTTCACTGTGCTGGAACTTGTAGTATCTCAGCACGTTCGGCTTTTGTCACATTCTTCATTAACTTCATTAACAGATGAGCAGCGGTGATTAGGAGCCGTTTCCCGCTGATTCAGCTCCCGCACGCGCACACACACACACCTCGCCGCTCATGTCACACATGGGGGCTGTTGAGCCAGATGACACACTGTATCACATAACCGCATGAGTGAATACACACACACACACACACACACACACACTCACACAAAGCACCAGTGAAATGTTTGCACATGCTTTGCAGAACAAATCTTGGCTTTGTCTGTATTGATTAACTTAGTTAATACACACTTAATTAGCGTGTTCAAACGGAGCTCTTCCTAGATTACTAAAGCCATGACCATAACAGATGACCCTTGACCTGTGGAAAATTTGTATTTGTGAGTGTGTGTGAAAGAGAGAGAGTTCAATTGATTTCTCTAGAGAGGCACCGATTTCACTATCTCAATATCGTACCGACCCGAAAGCACTGATCTTTTCTCTTGATCAGTTTATTAGAAGATCTGAACGTCACTATGTGGGACTGATCAGGATTAGTATTTTGTCAGGGTTCCCACAGCCCTGGACCACCTGCAAACAGTGTGAAATTGTTGTGTCCAGACCTAAATAAAAAAATCATAGAATTTTAAAAGGTTTAATCATCGAAAATATATGTTTACTTTTTTTTATAAAGTTTGTGATCAGTAGACATTTTAATGTTTTTAAAAGAAGTCTTTTCTGCTCATCAAGGCATTTATTTGATCAAAAATACAGTAAAAACTATTATTACAATTTGAAATAAGTTTTCTATTTTGCTGCATTTTAAAACATAATTTATTCCTCTGATACAAAGTTGAATTTTTAGCAAAAAAAAGTCAAATAGTGTTGAAAAAGATGAGTTTTCAGCAGTCGCTTGAAAATTGTCAGGGTGTCGGCAATCCGGATAGGGGTGGGAAGATCATTCCACCAGCCAGGAATAAATATTTATTTATTTATTAGTAGTAGTAGTCGTAGTAGTAGTAGTAGTATTTTGATACACTAATGATACTCTAAATAAGAAATTAAATCTGCCAGCAGGTGGGATAAATGTCTCTATGAGTCACTCACTCATTCGATTCGATTCATTCAAACAGCTCATTCATTCAGGAAAGAAGTAAATGGCTCTCTTTATGAATGGGCCATTGAGTCACTGATTCACAAAATTTGTTTAAAACGAAGAATCATTCAGAAACTAAACATCGCTGTGTTGGTCGGAGACGTGCAACAATTCTGCTATGGCTTTAAGAGGGGATTTTATGACAATATGGAATATTTATACAATTTGAATGAGTTTTTTTCATTAGAATTAATATATATTTATATAATATTTTTATTATTGTTTTTCAATAAATGCAACATTTCACATTAAAACAGAGTGAACGCTTTTAAAATCCATTTTTTGATTTTTGTGCCATTTGGTGTCATTAGAAAATAAAAACTTGTCTAATGTCATGTAAGCTCCTGTATATCTCCCTACATACATGTTATACATATATACAGAGGCTTTTGGATTACCATTGTTTTTTTTTGTTGTTGTTGTTTTTGGTTTTTTTTACATATTTTATTAGATTTTGCTTTTAGATATACATTTAGACATTCTAAAAGACCTTTTTTTGTCAAAGTTTAGATATTTTTGGTTAGATAAATATCAGGTTGCATTATGATTACAATCAAACATTAAAATACAAGAAAATTGCTCTCCCCATCTCACATATTCTCAAAATTTGTTCTGCTGCATTTTTATCAGTTCATTTCTATGTGCGGCCCAGAGGGTTAATTGTGTTATTTTTCATAACTAATTAATTAAGTTAACATGTTTAATTTGTAATTTTTTTAGTAATGCACAAGACTAAAAATAATCTAAAAAATATTAAAAATTAATCTGCTATGGGTGCACAACATGCACTTCAGCCTTAATTAATCATCACAAATGACTGTAACCCTGTCATTTGTGATGTAACCCTGTTATGTGCATTTAAAAATTACTTTAAAAGGGAAAAAAAAAAAAACATTTTAAAAATGAAGGTGTTTTTAACCCTTTTTGTCATTTGCATCACATCTCTCTTCTCTCCTCAATGATGATCTGAGGAATTATACAGTACATGTCTGCAACACAAATTATACACAGTGAGTCCAGGATCAAGAGTTTCTTCACATTATTAGCTCTACATACTGTACTTTCAATATATCTTGCATTTGTGATCCTTGACTTAGCAAACACCACAATTACTTAGCAAAGTAATTTATGAAATCCCATGTTTACTGTACAGTTTTTGACATCTAGCCCTTGGTATGTGCTGTATCTGGCAGGTTGAGTTTAAAGCGGATTGTGTGCGGTTATGGGCCGATCCATCAGAGCATCAGAGCTTTGATGTGCGTTACGCCGCTCTCATTACTGCTGCCGTCTAATGGGGACAACCAAAATAAAGGTATTAAATATGTATAAAACACAAGGTGTCTTGCGGGCATCACTGTCTCTCTCCTGCCCATGTTTTGTATTTGTTGTGTTGTTTCCAGACACATCTAGAAATTGATGGCCTGTCAGCGGCGGGTGAAGAAGGGTCCTGTATCCAGACACAGATTGGTGTGTTCAACCATAAATTAGTGCGTGTGGCTCCCTCATCTTCCAATAAAGTTCTCGTAAACAAAAATCATCTTTTACCTCGCATTTTGCTTCCAGACAGCACACGCGTGTGCGCGCTGTAAAGGCTTTTGTCACATTTCTCTCCTCTGTTAGTCGCCCGTTTACAGCCGTGTCTGGCGTCCCTCTAAACTACACGCATATGCAAATTTCCCTCTGTTCTGACAAATTAATTTTACCTCTTTCATCCCCCCCTCTCTCTCACTCCTTCTCAATCATTCTCTTGGGCTGAAGAGGAGCAGGACTTGACCATCTGGAGCTGTCAGAATGATATTGTTTAATTTGTTACATGATTAAGTGGTTGTTTCTCAGAGAGCACGAGGTCTCTCCAACAAAATCAAGACGAGACAAAAATATGAGCAGCTACAAAGTAAAAAAACTGCTTAAGCGGAAGATGCTTTCGTATGTTTTGACACTTAAACTCATTTACACTTTCTCTAATTTTTTGGCGTGGCATCAGTCATATTGACGTGTCTTATAACTACATGGGGTGAGAGTTTAGGCTTTGCTGAACTTGTGGCGCCCATGAATCAAAAGCAATTAACACGCGGAAATTAAATCTACGACTTTCCTTCCGAGTTACTTTTTAAACCTAGGAATGTTTTAAAAATAAGAATGTTTTAAATATTTGTTTTAGTATTTAACAATATTCATGCATAAATAAATAAATTAATGTTATTTTTATTTTTATTTTATTTATTTATTTATTTATTTTTATTTTTATTTTTTTATTTTTTTTTTTGTAGTTATAGTAATATTTATAAAATATTTTTCATTTATTTGAGTCTGAATCATGAGAATAACACCAAATTAGAAAAAAAAAAAAATATATATATAATAATGTTATATGACTTAAGCTTTTGTATGTTAGCTAATATCATTTCAGGTTGCCAAATGTTAAAACATGTATTGTATTCATATACACTACCATTTTAATATTCAGAATATGAGTAAGATTTGTTTTTAAGTAACTGTATGGCATTTTTAATGTTACAGAATATACATATTTAAAATAAAAACTGTTTTTTGAACTTTCTGGAAAAAAATGCACCACAGTTTTTGTGTCACAAAAATATTGGGCACCACAAATGTTTTAAACATTGCTAATAATCAGAATTGTTTAGAAATCAGCATATTAGAATGTTTTGATCACATAAATAAATTATATTTTAAAATATTTTAAAATAGAAAATAATTATTTTAAATTGTATTAATATTTCACAATATTACTGTTTTTATTATTATTATTATTATTATTTTGTTTGTTTGTTTGTTTGTTATAAATACAGTCTAGCAGAAGATTTCTTTCAAAAGCATTAAAAAATATGTTAGTGTCCCCAAAATTTTGAACGGCAGTGTATAACAGTAATTATTCATTGAAACCCTGCGGTAAATGTCCTGAAATCATGTCTCTTTAGATTAAAAATAATGAAAAGATGCAAATGAAATCCATGTGTTAAATTAATCTAAACCGCATGCTTCAGAGGTGCAGGCTCTAAAAAAGAGCAACTATTTATCTCTGTATCTGTTCCCATCTTCCCTGCATGAATGACAGGCTGTGCTAAACACAGAACATAATTTGTACTTTTAATAGCACTGCCTTCTATTTCTCTGACGTGCCTTAATCAATAACCAGAGCTGTCCCTGGCCACGCTTGGCGCCCGTTTTTATTAATTTTAAACAAGCTCACTAACTAGGCGTCTGATATGGAGATGCATCTCACACTAGATAATAGGCGGGCTGGATTGATAGGTTCATTCTGAAGCCTGTCTCTCTCACCTTTCCCTGTGTCTCTCTCTCTGTCATCACATGATTTAAGACAGACCAAGACACATTCTTTCATTCTATCTTAAACATGTGCAGCTTGAGAAATGCAGATGCAAATAAAAGAGGAAATAAATAAATAAACATTTTACAACGTAATAAAGAGGTTTGTTAGTACAGTAAACACAAATGTATAGAACTGTGTATTCCGACTGCAGATGTTCCCATCCCTAAATATCACATTAAAAGTGTCCTGATACAGACCAGATTTTGTGACTATAGTCAGTCAGGTGACATGATACTATTATATATATATATATATATATATATATATATATATATATATATGTATATATGTATATATATATATATATATATATATATATATATATATTCATTTTGTTCTATAAATAATTTTGTGGCATCAACTCTAAAAAAAATGCATTGGTGCAGTAATAGAATGAATATGTTTTGTTCTTGATGTAATCTGATGAAGCATCCACCCTTTCTGTTTGGGAATAGCACCAGATTGCTGAAGAAGCCTATTAACCTCAGTTTCTGCCACAACACAGCTTTAAAAGAAAACAATGCATCCCTGTGGAGCATTTTATACTGAGTTGGAAAAAAAACAAGACGTACAGCATATAGACTTTTGGTTCATGTGTGTATGCTGACTGCTCTATAAGGAACAAAAAAGCCAGAGCAGCATCTGACAAGTCATATTTACATCAGAGGTGAGTAGAGTATCCAACGACTGTACTCAAGTAAAAGCACAAGTACTTACAGAAATAATCATTAACGTAAAATTTATAATCTTAATTACTTGAGTAAAGTGAAAAAATGTATCCAATGAAAAATTTACTTTGGGTTATATGTAAAAAAAAAATGTTGAATCAACTTAAAATAATTTGGCTGCCTGGCTGCCAACTAGTCAACTCAAGTAAGTTTAGTTCAACTTGAAATGTTCAGTTGTACTAAGTGACAACGTGGATATTTGTGTTGACTAAACTTAACATTTTAAGGCAGCCAGGTAACAGATTATTTTAAATTGAAGCTTGTTTTTTTTTTTTTTTTTTGGTGCAAATGCATTAAAGTAACTTGACATTATTATTGAAGACCAGCAATAATAATTTTCATTTTGATTACATAATAATGGCAATATATACATGTCAAAGTCAGACATGCCCCTTTGCCAGCTGTGATGCCTGGTTACTGGTTTAAACTTGGCCCAGGTTTTTAAAAAGATTTTTGGGTCAGCACACCTTAATAGCTTCAACAACTGATTGACAATTAAGTTTAGAATACAATGAATTTAGGCCCAGATTATGCAGAGCTGTAATAGCTGCTAATGCTGGATATTTTGATGAATCGAAAATTTAAGTTCTATTTATGCACTGTTTATGTAATAAAATGTTTTCGTAGTTTGTGTTGTCCTTTATCAGTGCCAAACTATCACAAATTAAAAAGGATTCATGCCAATATTGTCCAAAACCCCACTTTTCTAGGGCATTTCCAAACTTTTGGAGGGCAGTGTATGATTTACATTGATTCAGAATAACTTACAGTGAATTCAGTGTTCAGGACATTAAAGGATATGAGTAACTTTGCAAGTCAACTAACCCTTATTAGGGTATTAGTGGACCGTTAGGTTAGTGTTAGCAGAATAAGTCGATATGTGCTTGCAAAGTTACTTACAATCAGTTAAATGTGTTGTGGGATCATCAAAATAAAGTGTTAGAAGATATAAGGCAGACCAACCCAGGCTCATTGAAAATACTTGCTTGTGGCGACATTTCTGCAAAACTAATTTTTAAGTACCTTAACTGTACGTTTCACTGCATTTTCTAAGTGAGTGGCACTAGAGAGTGGCATTAAAATGTGTGTTCAGTACGTCACTGTGACACTTTTTTTTTTCTTGTGTTGGTACAGGTACATATTGTTGCGTTGCTTCATGTACACTAAGCGGTTAATGCTCTATTGTGTTTCGGGAAAAAAAACAAACCCCCTACACCAAACCCAACCGTAAACCTTCACAAATGCTAAAGTGGTACAAAAATGGATTCGCTGATGCAGCTGTGCTACTTTAACCTTCTAATATAAAGGTTTGAGCTGTTTTCTTAAACCAGTATTCATATCAGAGCACTTCACTTCACATGTGCAGCTCCGTATCGGGTGGGCTAGCGTGTAAACTTACTGCACGAGAAAACCTATTCTTATGAATCTGTATATGTGACGCTAACTCTCAAAAGTATATTTTCAAATCTCACAGCATGTTAAAATTGTTTAGTGGTCACACAATATTGTGCAAAAATTAGGCTTTCTTAATCAAAACTCTGGTCCTGTAAATCAAACTTTGTGTGAAAAGGAATAAAAGAGTTTTACTGCCTCTAGTGTTCATTTCAACTGGAAACTGCAGCAATTCATACATATAGGTACTTTTTTTTGAGTTTTGCAGAAAGGTAGGTAAAGGCACCCATTTCCTGGGTAGCAGCAGACAGTCTTCTAATACTCTAATGACTGCTAGTTGATGTGTAGTTACAAAGTTACTTACGGCTAGTAGAATGTCTAAAGTGGACTATCATAATAAAGTGCTATCCAAAATGCTCTTCTTGTAGGCCTCACGTCTTTTCTTCTTACAGTGCTCTGTGAGAAGTTGATTAAACTTTAATTATTTCACTGTCATGAACCATTGTGAGTCGCAGTTATCATTGGCTGGCATTGTTTGATAACTTGATGATCGAGTCCAGTTTAGTGGTTCTCTTACAAAATCGAGCAGGTGTGCTTTTTTCCAAAAGCATCCTTAGCTAATTATGGTCACAAGTGATGCTGAACATTTTCGGTAATGAAGGAACTTTTGGTCTGCGCTGATGGCCTTGTGGGCAGCGCATTGACATTTAGCGTCGTTGTGCTTAGGGTGTCCCAAGTTCGAGTCCTGGCTCACGGACCTTTCCTGATCCCATGATGCTCTCTCTCTCCCACCTCGCTTCCTGTTCACCTATACTGTCCTATCTAAATAAAGGAATAAAATGCCAAAGAAAAATCTTAAGGATCTTTCTACCACCCCAGGATGGTTAGAAGATTCTAGGGTGACCATATGTCTACTTTTTCCCAGACGTGTCCTTGCTGGGATTTCTAAGTTGCCTAAAATGTCCAGGTTTTGGCTTTGTTTTCTTACTGACTTCACTGCTCTACAGCAGTGGTTTTGTATGTTTCTAAATCTGACACACTCAGTTCAGTTCATGGATCTTTCTCCTAATGAGCTGATGATCTGAATCAGGTGGGTTAAATGAGAGAGACATACAAAATGTGCAGAGCAGTGGGCCCCGAGGACTGGAGTTGACAACCACTGCTCTACAATACTTATACATTATATGTATGTGTACTTGTATTGCTTTGTCTGTTCTCTGTAGATCCCATCTTCTTGCATGCCACGATTGGTTGATTACATACAATGCCTGCATACTACTGACCAAACTACTTTTCAGTCATTACCTTCAGAAAGTATGACAACAATAGGAAAACAAAGTCAAAGCATTTTAGGCAGTTTAGAAATCCGGCTAGGAAATAGAGGATGCATGATCATCCTAAAGACACCAGGCAGGCAGTCTACTTTACTGCTCTGCTGAAGAAAAGTAGAGCTACTTACTTACTTAGAGAATTCCTTTTGTGTCTGTTTCTGATGAGAACTAAGGGAAATCAATTGTGCATTATTTTCTTACTGTGCCATCATAGAGGTGCCGCTAGGCATGGCGCCTTATGAAGCACTGTACCTTAATGAGAGCATTAACTTAATTATTAAGATAATGTGTCCTCATCAGGTCAGGCACTGCAACTTTCTCTTGTTAATGTGAAGCTTCGTCAATAGCTCTATCACTAAACAAGGTGTTTCGAGTGCAAGCGATAGAATTGTCTTAACATTTCAAAATATCACAATAAATACAAGCCAGATTCAGCTGGAGTGCTCTTCGCCTTGCCTCCTGTGGCATATTAGTGGTCTGATGGTTTACTTTCAGGTGAAGCGCTCTCTTCAACAGAGGGAAAGCAGTTTGCTGAGTATGAAAATCTGTGGACTGAGGAAGTAGGTTCCCTGAGTTTCTATGGCATGCGAGATCACCTTTCATGACAGCGATTATACAATCTGTCTAATAAGCAGAAATAACTCATTTACACTGACCCCCCCTCCAACCCATCCACTGCCTCTGTTGTGTGATGACTAATTACTGCATTTCATCTAAATGAGCAAGCTCTGGAATTCTCTACAGTAACTGAATGAAATTGAATTTTGATTTGTTAGTCCAAAAAAGTCACAAATGATTTGGTCTCAGGTCTCAAATTCAGAGCAAAGTAAGAATAATCACAGACGTAAGGCACATTTACATAACATAGTTTAAGTGACCCAACTATAATTTTCCTTCCATGTGGCATAGATCGGATATGACCCATGAACATGTAAGCACAAGGATGCCAAAGCACATGGATTTGGATATTCTGAGATCGGTTTCAGGCCTAATTCATTTGTGGAAATAAATCTGATAAGAATCGGAAATATGCATTTGCGTCTGCCATGATTAAAAAAGCAGTGGTGGCGAATGATGTCAACTCAGGTGTTGCCAAATATGTGGTTTTCCTGTGGATTGGGCTACTTTTGCACTGTTGCTGTGGGTTTAAGTGATCTCTCCACCCTGCTATTTTGACAGAGAGGAACCCACGCCGGAGGGGAAAACCATGGAAAAATGTGATTGGGCTGGAGTTTTGAGCTAGTTTTGAATAGCAATTGGACTGGTTTTGTTTCACAGACTTGACAACCTGTCAGTGTGACTACTTTTGGTTGTTTTGGCAAGTGAACAGTGTGAATCCAGATATTGGATATGGGTCACTTTTAAAAGAAGATGTAAGAAGATGTAAAAAAAAAAAAAAAAAAAATGGATATAGTCAACATATAGGAACTGGACAGCAACAACTGTGGAGTAAATGTGGCCTTAGTGACTCTTAGTGGCTCTAAACTAAGCAGGTGACTAGAAAACTTTCCCCAAGCAGTTAGCAGTTTGTAAGGACCCAGTCTTAAACGATTTGTTCATCAACTACTCACTCTCCTTCAACTCATATTTTGTTGTTTTTAAAATATAAGGAGAATGAAGAATCGTTAGGTAGCTCTTATCCACTTAATAGCACAGAGGTCTCCCGTGTCCAATCCAGCTACTGGCTTGTGGCTCCAAAAGCTTAACCACACCTCTCAAATCAAATATGATGCCCTTAGAGTTGAAGAAGTTCAGAAAGTCCTTCTGTGTATAGTGAACAAACGTCATTGACATAACTTATTCCCAACTACCAATGGGGGGAAAGACAGGGATTCATAGCCTGATATAGTTGGATATAGCGTTCAAGAAGGTACATCTCTTCATTGATTGAATCACTCTCGGTGTGAACAGAGCTCTTGAATTGTCAAATTCAGCCGAATAATTCCTGCAAGGTATATAAAGTATGAACTCTTCTCAACTTTATTAAATTACCAACAGACACTAATGCTCACTGAAGCTCAAGTGGCAGTTCTCATTGATAATGAATGACTCTAGTCACTTTGTTGCCACACATCACTATGAAAATGCTCTGTTATTCAATTTTACAATATGAGGTGTTAAAATATGAAGATGAGTACACAGGATTGTATCCATCTGTTGAATTTCCAGACTGCTTGTCCTATGTAGAGTCACATGGACACTGGAGCCAGAAAACACAACCGCATTGATCCAGCTAAAGGCCGGGACACACCAAACCGATGGTCAGCTGTCTATCAGGCTAGTTTGTTTACTAGCCCGACAAGCAAGCACTGCTTTGTTTACAGTGTTGAAAAAAAACAGCTAATGCTGGTTAGGTGTAGTTTTGAAGCATGACTGCTAGTTTGAGATGGTTCTTAGCTGGTTTACGCTGGTCCTTAGCTGGTCATAAATGGGTTTAAGCTGGTCCTCAGCAGGAGCTAGTTGCTTAAACCAGCTCATGACCAGCTAAGGACCAACTTAAACCAGCTCATGAACAGCTAAGGACCAGCTTAAACCAGCTCATGACCAGCTAAGGACCAACTTAAACCAGCACATGAACAGCTAAGGACCAGCTTAAACCAGCTCATGACCAGCTAAGGACCAACTTAGACCAGCACATGAACAGCTAAGGACCAGCTTAAACCAGCTACGGACCAGCTTAAACCAGCACATGAACAGCTAAGGACCAGCTTAAACCAGCTCATGACCAACTTAAACCAGCACATGAACAGCTAAGGACCAGCTTAAACCAGCTAAGGACCAGCTTAAACCAGCACATGAACAGCTAAGGACCAGCTTAAACCAGCTACGGACCAGCTTAAACCAGCACATGAACAGCTAAGGACCAGCTTAAACCAGCTCATGACCAACTTAAAGCAGCACATGAACAGCTAAGGACCAGCTTAAACCAGCTAAGGACCATCTTAAACCAGCACATGAACAGCTAAGGACCAGCTTAAACCAGCTACGGACCATCTTAAACCAGCACATGAACAGCTAAGGACCATCTTAAACCAGCTCATGACCAGCTAAGGACCAACTTAAACCAGCACATGAACAGCTAAGGACCAGCTTAAACCAGCTCATGACCAACTTAAACCAGCACATGAACAGCTAAGGACCATCTTAAACCAGCTACGGACCAGTTTAAACCAGCACATGAACAGCTAAGGACCAGCTTAAACCAGCACATGAACAGCTAAGGACCAGTTTAAACCAGCTCATGACCAGCTAAGGACCAACTTAAACCAGCACATGAACAGCTAAGGACCAGCTTAAACCATCTTAAACCAGCTCATAAACAGCTAAGGACCAGCTTAAACCAGCTACGGACCATCTTAAACCAGCACATGGACAGCTAAGGACCAGCTTAAACCAGCTCATGACCAGCTAAGGACCAACTTAAACCAGCACATGAACAGCTAAGGACCATCTTAAACCAGCTTAAACCAGCTCATAAACAGCTAAGGACCAGCTTAAACCAGCTACGGACCATCTTAAACCAGCACATGGACAGCTAAGGACCAGCTTAAACCAGCTCATGACCAGCTAAGGACCAACTTAAACCAGCACATGAACAGCTAAGGACCAGCTTAAACCAGCTTAAACCAGCTCATAAACAGCTAAGGACCACCTTAAACCAGCACATGAACAGCTAAGAACCATCTTAAACCAGCTCATGACCAGGTACGGACCAGCTTAAACCAGTTCAAACTAGCAGCAAGTTTACTGCATTCATTCCACACAGCATCACGAGCTGATCGCCTGAATGAAGTGCACACTTTGCTTTGAAAAGCACAGCGAAAACAGACTTGACGAAGGGATTAAGTTATATTGTGCTTGCATTTTTAGTTCATTTGACAGATACCCAAAACACAACTTTAAAGACCTTTTATATTTAAATAGATTTTAAAAATCTACACTTTTTGCCCGAAAAACCTTACAGATGTCTGTAAGATGTCAGTTTTATATACATTCTAAATCATAAACATCTTAAAGACATCTAATAGACGTTTACTTGACATCTGATATTATTGCAGATGAGCAAACATCTAAAAAATATGTTTTGTAGACGTTAAATAGACATCTCCGAGATGTATGTGTGCTATCAGGGAAGAGTGCTAGCCACTATGCCATCTTGCCACCCAACTTTAAGACTATCCAGCCTCTGTGTCAAGACCAGTCTCTCCCCCAAAAAAGTTCTGTTCTGTCGGTGCTTTCGCTGTAAAAATAGGCCAAAAAATAGAATAATTCTGAAGAAGCCTGTAGAGGAGAATTCCCTGGAAATTACACATTTCCAGAAGACCAGACAGCCTAAAGGGGTGCCTGCTAGGATCTCTTAACCAACAATTACTGGTGTGTAGTACCAGTGGCCCCTGATGAGATCACAGAGCAGAGGCTTCTACCAAAGCCCATTTGAGCTGGAGAAAGACAGTCAATCAATACTAAGGCCTGTGCAGATACTACCTGTCAACAGGCTTGAGGAAAATGGATGCCTGAGAAAGCCATAACTATGATAAATCTACTCCCCCGGTTTGGCAACTGGCCCCCTCTCTCTTTTTCTCGCTCTCTCTCCTGCCTTTTCCTTCCTTTCTGCCGTCTGTCTTTGACTAATGTATGCGGTAAAGCTCCCTCCAACCACTCCACGCACCGGCGTGCCACCGTCCTGATTGGCCAATCAATCTCTGCGTCGATGTGGAAGGCGCATTAAAATAAATTTGTCACTGTAAGTTTATGAAATATTGATACCTGAGATAAGAGGGAAAGGTGTTGTGGGCTTGGATAAGGGTTAGGCTAGGAAAGTGCAAAGGTTGTAATCAAGAGGTGAGCGCCTTTTGAATGGGGTCCATTCAGATTTGGTGATCGGTACGTCAGACATTTTGGTTCCAGTCTATAATGACTCGGACGTGCCGGCCAGTTTTCTGTGGCACTGCAAAAGATGTGATTGGGAAATGGTGAACGAATGTGCATATATCATATATTAATGTTATCATATATCAGCAGAGCCATTCGGTCTGGTGAGGCAGATCAATCAATGTGAAAATCCGAGCTGAAAGTTTTGCTGTCAGTCTTCGGCATGGATCATGTGTTTCATAGTAGTCCAGCAGCAGTCAGGGATCTTTCTGAAGACTGCACACATTTATATTTCACAAGTTCACCTTCTCATCTTTTCCTACGGTGTGAAGGAGAACAGTTATCAGGGTGAAGGTAAGACATTTCGCTTGCTATCTGAGATGAGATAAGCTGAGAATGACGGCCTGTGCTTATTTATTTCACCCCTGGATTGTAGAAAGGTGGAGCTGGGGTGGAGGAGGGACGACAGGAGCGGTGAGCACCAAGAAAGTGGTAAACTGCGCTGATATATTCTTGCTTAATTGATCAAATTATCAGGCTTCCCTTAAACCGTAATTTGCAATTCAGTGTTCATGTCAGCCAGTGTTTCCAAGTCCAATATGAAGACAGCAGGAAGTTAAACGTGTTGCATTCCGTTTCTCTCAAATGTAGTTTTTTAACACATTTAATTGACTGTAGAAGACAATTTATGTTGACGGCAACCATAGCATCCCTTGCACCAGTTATGAATTGTGTTTGCAACAGTGCATAAAAATGTAGCTTGCACGGCCAGAAGCATTTGCGTTCACAAATGTTTCACTTGAGATGAAGTCTTGAAGGGATCTTGCTTCCTGTCTACAATCCACCATGCAACTTGGGCAGGTGTGCTGGTGAAATTGTAAGAATGACTGTGCGTATCTCACTTATTAATGACGTCATATATCAGCAGATTCTGGTGGGGTTTATCAATCAGTATGAAATTACTCGCATGTCTCAGTTTATCAACTGGTGTTTCAAGCATTTTTCACATTTCTGGGTATGAAACAGAAGTAAATGATGGCAGAATAAATGGCGCAGCTGGCATATAGCAGTAAAATGAGAGACCATACAAAATCCTATTGCCGCATTCACTTTTACTTGAAAAGAATGAAAATCATTAAACAAGATGAATTACAGTTAAAAGGTACAGTATTTCAAAGGTATATGCAGTAAAGTTCATACTCATAAAAATGACATGGTACATGCATAATACTGAGCTACTAGCAATAGTTTAACATGAGCAGTTAACAAAAGTGAGTTTTTTTTAAAGTCTTTAGAAGTGTTCTTTGAATGATTTTTGTCTTTTATGACTACCGTCACAATGTTCTGCAATGTTCAAGAAAGGACTAGAATATTATGTAATATTACAAAATGCTCCCATCCTTGCAAAAGCAAAACATTTTCTGAATACAAAATCTGTACAAAAACCAATGTTCTAATAACAAATTTACCTTACCTAAATATTTACCAAAATACAAATTTTACGTGAAAATAAATAGTAGGGTACAACAGGGCTAAATGCGCCCCGGAATAAAAGTCACCTTTGATATTATTTTCCTCTAAACCACTAGATGGAAGAAAAACGTGGCATAGCACTTTCCAAAACATCCGCTTTTCAAGATGCATGTGCAAATTTTTCTGATCCTTGACACGATCACAGGCAGCAGCGCAAAGTTGATTCTGTGCTTACTTGATCTAATGTTTTATGTTTTTTTTGTTTGTTTGTTTTTATATTGGTTTTATATTATATTTATTATTTATTTTATTTATTTATTTATTATTTATTTCATTTTACTTATTATTTATTTGTTTTTTTTATATTATATTAATTTATATTTTTATATGTATATGTTTATATAATATTGTAGATTTAAGTAGTAAATGAGAATCGCTAAACTTCTTGAATATATCTTGAGACAAGTGTCGTCTTGATTTTCAGTTTTGTTTAAAATAATTAAAACAGCAGTTTTAAAATAATGAAAGAATATGTAAAAGTATGGTATTTGGGGTAAAAAGTTCCCCCTGCTGTTTGGGCTAAAAGGCACAATATTAACATGATAATTAATAGAAGGCTGACTTTTTCATTTGTTGACATGACATTGTTTGATTCAGATGGTAAATATCATATATGTGACCTTGGACCACAAAACCAGTCATAAGGGTAATTTTTTTTTTAAAATTCATCTGAAATCATCTGAAAGCTGAATATAAAAGCTTTTCATTGATGTGTGGTAGGGCATCAATGATAGGACAATATTTGCCCGAGATACAACTATGTGAAAATCTGGAATCTGAGGGTGCAAAAAAAACCTAAATATTAAGAAAATCGCTTTTAAAGTTGTCCAAATGAATTCTTAGCAATGCACATTACTAATCAAAAAATAAGTTTTGATGTATTTACGGTAGAAAATTATCTTTATTTAATATCATTTTTGATCATTTTGACCATGCAATGTATTTTTGACTATTGCCACAAATAAACCCATGCTACTTAAGATTGCTTTTGTGGTCCAGGGTCACATATTATGTTGGGTGTCCTTCTTACAAATAATCACTATGTTTAGAGTAAAACAATATTAATATTAATATTAAATATTAATCATATCATGTATTAAAATATAATTTTCTTGTTACTACTGTAAATCTACATTAAATTACTATGGGATCAACTTCAATACTTTACATTTTAAAATGATTTTGTTTCTGTATTTTAAAATATATGTTTTATATAAACATATTTTAATGACAGTATATTTATTGAACAAAACATAATTCTTTCATTCATCAAAATAAGCAGAAAATAGTACAAACTTTGCTAAAGGAATTGGTCTGAACAAGTATTAACCCAGTTTTTGAACAGAGACATAAAAATGCATTATCCAGACAAATCTTTTATAATTCAGGAATTAAAACATTTTGTAATATGATTTTGATGTACATTTTCCGTGGTAATGCAATGTCTGATTTTAAAATGCCTTTCAAAGGATGAATTTTGAGATTTTAAGTTTTGAACTGATGTATAATTTCTTATGATTTCTAAAGTGTGAAAGGGAAAAAAGGAATGGAAGTCTTTTGTGACAAAGGTCAGAACTCATGTTATGATGTAGATTTTTTTAAGTTGCACTCTTGACATATATTAATCTATTACTTTTCCTACATGATTTGTAACACAAAAATATGGTAAAATATCTATTTAGGAGTCTTAGACCTTTCCAACGATATATAGTTTTCTGCAATCATACACTTTGAGCACAGTGAAAAACACATTTTTTTCTTACGGTGTGTCTTTAGAAAAAAAAAATCACAAAATAAGTAAATAAATAAAAAAGTTACATTTTGTACAATTTGTCATGTCACAATTAGCATGTCACATTCCTCACACAACATAAAAAAACCCTACTTATTCATTTATTCAACAAACTTTAACTAGCTAGCTAACAAATGGTCATATGTCATTTGACTTGCAATTTAAATGTTACCAAACAATGACACAGATGTCGCAAAAGTTAATCCAAGGACACTGTAAACCCCATCACGACAGTGTTTGCTGGTTCATTCTTTAATACAGTATTATTACTGTTAATACAAGGGTAAAATAAAATAAGACAAATCTCTGAAAGCCAGCAGCAACGGAAGCTCAAGTTTTAGATGGAGTTTGACATACAATCCTTAATAATAGGTACTTCTTTTATCCAACACTTTTGTCTCCAGGTATGGTCCATTCGAAGACATCTACACTTTTTAGAGATTGAGATATCGCAAGATACAAGTTGGATTTAAACCGCACAGCCGCACGGCAGGCTCCGTGAATGGCTGCCGTACACCACTGGAGTGTAAGATGAACTAATTTAGATAATAAGCACCTTTCTAGCTGTACAAGAGAGTGAGATAGATAGAGAGAGAGAGAACGAGTGCATGGAGGTTAATGACAGTCTATTCACCACCTCCTCTCTCCTTCCTAAGTGCCAATCTCAGTCTTATTGTTCTCGATCTCTCCTTAACATATAGACTAATGCGAAACATAGTGCTCTATTCAGCATCAGACAAGCGCAGCCTACAGCTCGTTTCGTTTAGCCTCCGTTGATTCATATCTTGGCGTCTGAGAGTTTGTACTGCATCCCTACAGAGTCTAGAAGATATTGAATTGGTCGCAAAAAGGAAGGAAGTATTTTATGGATTGTTTTACATTTTGTCCTCTGTATTTTTTGACGTTCAGAGTTTAAATTCACTTCATTCTCAGAGTCTCGCTGAGGCCTTAATTGTCAAATGACACGACTGAAGATGGCGTGACGTTAGAAGCCCAGTGATTTAACAGGAGTTTGGTCATGTAAATATCAAAGGTGTGATCCCATGCTGGAGTCTCCTGCTGGAGAGACTGGAATCCCCCATCACCACAACGCCCTACAGCAAACCGGATCACTACAGAGGGAATTTCCCTGTTAGTGTAACACGGCACGTCACTTCATGGTAGAAAGACATGACCCAGTTAGGAGAATTTGGGTAAATGCAAAGCATTTCATATAAAAGTGAAATCTTGAAATGTTTCAGTTCATCATAACACATTTTCGGTGACACTTTATTTTAAGGTGTCCTTGTTACACGTTACATGTTCTTACTATTATAATAATTAATAATTAATTATGTGTAATTACATGCAAGTAACCATAAGCCAAACCCTAACCCTAACCATATAGTAAGTACATGTAATTAATTAACATTACTCAGTACTTAAATGTACAATTACACTGTAACAAGGACACCTTAAAATAAAGTGTAACCCACATTTTCTAAAATGTACATCATTAGAGTATAATAAAGGGACATTCCACTGAAAATTAAAATTCTTTAGAGATTATTTATTCATTCTCATGTCATTTCAGCCCTGTAGTTTTCCCATTTGATACCGAACTTTGAGTGAAAAGCTGTACTGAAGAAAAAAGCTTTTTCTACAATGTTTTATTTTATTTTATTTTATTTTTGGAATGACAGCAGAACTCATTAGGCTAACAGGATTGATATTTGATTATCTTGTTCTCCAGCATGATTTGAGAATATTCTATCTTTTGTTTCAGTGAGACAATATGTATACAATATGTATGTCTTTTTACACTATACTGATAAGAATTCTGGGGTCAATAAGATTTATTTTATTACTATTTTTATTTATTTATTTTATTAATAATTTATTTATTTATAAAATAACTATTTAATTATTCTTATTTATTTTATTCTATTTATTTTTTTAATATATTTTTTTTTTTTTATGCTTACCAAAGCTGGATTTATTTGTTTAAAATAAAGTAATATTCTGAAATATTATTGAAATTTAACATAACTTGTTTCTATTTGAATATATTTTAAAATGTAATTCATTTCTGTGATCAAAGCTGAATTTTTAGCATTATTACTCCAGTTTTCAGTGTCACATGATCCTTCAGAAATCAGTCTAATATTCTGATTTGCTGCTCAAGAAACATTTCTGATTATTATCTATTATCTTTGCTAATAAAAAAAACCCTCCTTGCTAATAAAAGCTTTAATTTTAAAAAAAAAAAAAAAAACTTTTCCTTATAGTCTCCCCATTACAGTATATAAAACAAAAGAGTCAATAAACATTTGACTTCTTTGACACTAAATCTGGCATTTGCCGTCTTTGAATGTGCACAAGTGCAACTAGACTTTTAGAACAATCACAAAACTGACAGTTTGATGCTTAACATGAAAAACTTTAAGACATCTCTATTGTGTAACTATGGTAGTGTTACGTCTCTCATTCTCATTCAAGTAAGAATAAAAAATAATGTGTGCATGATTGTACGAATGAACACTTGAGATGAGAAACGTACAGTTTACATACAGTTATATGGATTGATTCTTCTGAGAGAGAGAAAATGAAAGTGAGAGAGAAGAGGGCATTAATTAGGACAACAGAGAGTGAGCTCACAGGAGAACCAACACACAACTGAACAGGACACACAAACAACTGGGTATGCAGCACCCTCTATTGACCAACAGCAGCAGGTCACCATTATTTCAACCTCATTTTGGGTCTGTCCATAATGGCATTAAAGAAAATAACACCCAGAAAGCACACTTACTGACCCAAAGGCATTACTTCGGTACAAGGAAATGTAAAAGAAAAAATTATTTATATATAAATATAAAATATAAATCAGAATGTTTATTATTATTATTATTTTTTTTTTTTTTTTTTTATTTATATTTTATTTTATTTTTTATTATTATTTTATTAAAAAGCAATTTGTTCTGAATGCAATGAATAAAATGCAGCTAATCATATAATTGTGCAATTAAAATTGTGCAATTAAAATAGCAAAATAAATTCCCTAAGTTTCTAAAGGATTCAAATGTTCTGTTGATGTTAACATCAAGGTTCACATCTAATTAAATGTAATAGTATTTTACTGTAAATTCACCTATTATTTAATCATCATGCAAATAATAAAATAAAATAATAAAAATGCAAATGTGTATTGTTCAGTAATTGTTTAATATGTTTGACTAGTAAATCAAAACTTGTGATGGTGTTTACACGTTTACAAACAAACAAACAACCAATCAATCAATCAATTGGTAATACGTTTATTTTTATGTTTAGTCTGTGTCATGTTAATAATTAGAAAAGATTTGCCACGATTTGTTGGGCATATGTAGTTTATAATGTAAATATTTCATATTAATAATTTTCTCGAATTTAAGCCTGTTTTGTTTACTTTTTGTTTAAAATCAAAGGTCACATTTAATTTAACAAACATAAATAAACAAACAATCAAGCAAACAAACAAATAAATACGTGTTTAGTCCGTATCATGTTGATAATTTGAATAATTTGTCATGATTTGTTGAGCATATGCAGTTCTTTTTGTTTACATCAAAGGTCACATTTATTTAAACTTATTTAAATTTTAGAATGTTACAATTTTTTTTATTTTTAAATTTCTATGTTTAGTCTGTATCATGTTAATAATTTTAATAATTTGCCATAATTTGTTCAGCATGAGGAGTTCATTTGCAAAAACAGGTAACTTGGTTTTTAACAATTTTCAAAATCATGGTTTTTTTTCAGTGTGCATTCCAGTTATATTCTCAATCAAACTGCAGTTGGGTTATTTTGATTAGGTAAAAAAAAAAATAATAATAATAAATCAATAAATAAAAATAAATAAAAATAAATCTACTAAAACAATAAAAATATGATAACATAAAAAACATGATTTTTGAAAATTAAAAAAAAAAAACAGAGTTATCTGTTTTTGCAAATAAACTTCATATGGAGTTCATGGTAATGTAAATATTTAATATGAATAATTTTCTCAATTTGAATTTTTTTGTTTCCTTTTTGTTTACATCAAAGATCTAATTAAATGTAAATAACTATAAATGTAGACAGACTAAACATATAACTATGTTTTATGTTTAGTCTGTATCATGCCGTAGTGCATGGGCTGTATGTAGTGTAGGGCTGTTTTGTTTGTTTGTACAATTAAAAAAAAAAAGGGAAAAAGACAAAAAATAAAGAAAATGTTGCTGTAAATGTCCACTGTAAAAACTGGGTCCTGAAGCGAAACCAATTGCTGTAGATGAGCACCGGATGATGCATGATGGGTTGTAGGGAATACATGGGATCATGAGAGAGAGAGAAAGGAGACAGAGAACAAGTGCCGCCACACTTCCTGGCCAGATTGCTTGCTCCCCTCACACCTTTGTTTGTGCTGATGGGAGGACTGAGGCCGACGGGTGTGAAAGTCACACACACACTCGCACGCTCTCCACCAGAAGCCGCAGTGTTTTGTTTGTTTCGACTTATCGGTGGAACAGATTGAGCATCGAGGCGTCGTCTCACGTTTGACGTTCGTTTTGAGAAAATCACACCCCTGAGAGCCACGGACCAGAGCCGTTGACAGTGCAACTTTGATTTGTGTATGCGTGTGTTTGTCACAACCCCTCCTCTCCGGCTCACCCCCGGCTCCGTCTCATACACCCTCAACACCTCCGAGTTGGTCAACATATGTCAGAAAGCGGGAGGAAATGAGGCAGAGGGCTGAGGATACCATGTGAGAATAAAGATGATGCTGTCGTCTATTACACTCGCTGAACACCGAACACAACAGTCAGGGTGAAAATTACAGAGGGCTTCTGACATCAGCCCCCTCGTAGAAAGTCAAAACTAAAGTTTTAGAATTATCAGCTCAAAGGAAATACACTAGACTTTTTTTCACATTTTGTAAGGGATGCTTGAATATGTTTACATAACCACAAAGTTCAGATTACAAGATAGTCAGTGTGTGTATTTACACCTGGCAACAACAAATATATGATAGCAACTAGCGTGTGAGGAGATGAGCAGCTCGGTTACTTTCCATTAGGGTCAGACTTGCATAAAAAAGACAGTTACTCTCTTTGCTTATTATTTTATTATAGATCGGGGCTCAGAGTCCTTAGATATATATGCTACAGATGAACATTATATGCATATTTGTTTGACTGTTTATTTATTTATTCATTCGTTCATTTGAAATGTCAAAGCCACAGAAACATGCTTGTTGTCATAGCATGTTTTATTTAGTTATGAGATTATTTTCAATGGGACATTAAAACAAATAAAATAAAACAAAACAAAACACAAACACAACAAAATCAAATAAAAAAGCAAACACACAAAACAATAAAGCAAACACAAAACAACATAAAAACAAAACACAAAAACAGTCAAAACACAAAAGAAACACACAAAACAAATCAAACCAACAAACAACACAAAACGACAAGCACCAAACACAAAACAATACAAAATAAAAAACAAACACACATAACAAAACAACAAAACAAACACAACATAAAAACAAACACACAAAACAACAAACACAAAAGCAAAATAAGCACAAAACAAAACAACCACATGCACCACACAAAATGACAAAACAATACACAAAACAAAATAAAAACAATAACAAACACACATAACAAAACAAACACACAAAACAACAAAAACAAACAAAACAAAAAACTAAATCAAAACATAAAACAAACACAAGCATCGAACACAAAATTACAAAACAAACACAAGCACCAAACATAAAACTAAAACACAAAACTAAATAAAATAAAAACAAACACACAAAATCAAAACAAGCACATAAAAAAAAAAAAAAAAACACAAAACGAAAAACAAAAACACAAAGAAAACACAAAACACAGAATCAACATAAAAAAGCCAAAACATACATGCAAAACAACAAAACAAATCCAAAACAAAACAACAAATCAAACACAAAACAATAAAACAAACAAAACACAAAATGACAAAACAAACACAAGCACCAAACACAAAACACAGCAAAATAAAAAAGCACCCAGCACAAAACACAACAAAACAAACAACAACAAAAAAAAATTTAAAATTATGTGCTGTTGTTTTGTTTCAAACAAACAGTCAAAACAAAAAAACAAACTGTTATTAATACATGACACATTTTGAAATCATTTTTCATTTAAAATAGATTTTCATCATAAAGATTTAATAAAGATATGCTAATGTTGCCAAAAGACAACTGTGACTTGAAAATTACCATTATACTTTCCTTAAAAAAGTTGACCTCCTGAATATTGTGAAATTCATACACGGACAACAGTGCGAGCAGGGGTGAGAAAAACCGTGAAAGTGAAATCTACAGCAGTTTTCAATGTGGCAATTTTCAGATAATATTTAGAGGTAATCTAGCAATAACTTCACTAGTGTTGCCTGCTTTTGTATGTGCATGTGTGTGTGCAGCAGTCATGTCTGCGTGGAGGAGGGTGTATTCCAGATTTGTGTCGTCCACAGCAGTACAGCCTTTTCCAGCTCAGCAGCCGAGAAAGTGCCAATTGCACAGTTTAAAAGCCCCCACTGGTGCGGACATGATAGATAGTTTAAAAATGAGGACATGTGTTTAAAAAAGGAGAGGAAAGAAAAGAAGCAACGAAAAAAAATTACACAGCACAGCAGAGATGCCAAGAGAGTGCGATGGAGAACGCACGTGTGTGTGTGTGTGTGTGTGTGTGTGTGTGTGTGTGAACTGGAACAAAACACATGCAAATTAATTAATTAATAATGCTAACTACACTTTTACATTTGCTAAACGTGAGCATGCTTGTTTACTGGCCTAAGTCAACTGAGTCCAATAATAATCTGGGCTGCGTTTTTCAAAAGCATGGCCAGAAGGTCACAAGGTCAAAATGTACTGCTATTACTATCCTTGTGGGGACATTTGGTCATCATAATGTAGTGAATACCAGTACACACACACACACACACTTACATAGATTAATAAGGCTGATAGAGAGGCTGATTTCCTCATGTCTGTTGTGAATGAGCACTAGGTGTAGTGTAGGTGAGTGAGAGCGTATCAGCTGTAGGGCGAGCGTTTGTGTCCAGCGGCGCGTCGTCTTGCATGTAATGCGCGAGTGAACGCGTGTAAAGACGAGCTGATCACAGATGTAAGTATCACGGCCCTGGTGCCTGCACGGCTGCTGATGAGAGCCGCTGTATTAATCTTCCCACTGTCTCTCCCAGGCGGGGCCGTTGTTGGTCCGACGCGGGGCCCCTGGGGGCCCGGGCCGAGTGATGCGTGTGCAGGCTGTCAGTGATGAATGGAGAGCCGTGTAAAATCTTTTTAATAACCTATGAGAAAAAGAGTCCAGAGAGCACATATACATACCTGCAAATGGAGGACTCTCGCCAGAGAGTGTATTACAGTCCGCTTGACTGCGCTTTTAGAGCCAAAAGTGTGGGAGGAATTATTCTCTCTAGAGACAAAGAAAGAGAGAGAGAGATACACACACAACAGCCTAAATTCAACAGGTAAATCTGGTTCAAAACCAGCATAAAAAGCAAAGTCTGCAGTCAAACAGTAACTCTGGAAAGTATCAGGATGAATCCATCAAGAAATATTGGTCTCACATTTCACCCCAACATCAAAAGATTTTGAAGTTGAAAAATAAATGCTGTTTCAGTCATTTTACTTTAGAATTTTACACTTATTTCAACATGTTTCTTGTAATTTCTTTAATTACTTGTGAAATTAGCAATTCCTGAGTAAATAGTCGCAATAGTCAATACAAGCAGTCTTGATTCTCATTTTTAGTTTAAAGTTTCGATGCAGGAGCAGGGATGTAAGTTAGACAAGAATATCTCCGATTGAGCGATTGAGGTGTTGTGTTGCTGGATGTAATAATGAACATAGTGGTCGTCATTTACTCCCGACATCTGAGCCGCTGAAGATGCAGTAGATTACGTTTGTTTGTGAAGGGAATGCGCCTCCCAATCTACATATATCCATCTATGTTCGTGCAAATCATTCATGATCCAGCTTCACTTACAGCAGAAGTGAGTATAAGGCGTTTTTTTTATGAATCTCTGTGATCGCCTTTCCTAATAATGTGCTAGTTAGCAAGTTTCATGGCTAAATGTGGCTAAAGTAAACAGGCTCGTCACTCCACAGAGAGAAGAGAGGGGCGGGGCGAGCAGAGCTCATTTGCATTTAAAAGAATAATCCAACAGAATGGGATGATTTTTGCAGAGCTGATTTTGACAAGGTAAAAAGGGTGTTGTTTTACACTACCATTGAGAATTTTAAGACTTAAGACCCTAAAGAATCATATCAACTTGTGGAAAATGGGCATCCGATGACCCCTTTAAATGTGTGAAATGCTATATACATAGGCAGATTAACCATATAGGCAATTGGGCAAGTGCCCAGGGGCACCACGCCCAGGGGGGGCACCACACAAATTAAGCATATAGCGTTAGTTCTGGGAGGTCACGTGAGTCAAGCTTGCATCAGCTGACTCTCTGCTGATCACATCTACCTATAGGAATACGACACCTATCACGGCATTCCTATATAAACTCTATTCAGTATTATTCGGCAGCTTTGACGCTTACTCAGGAGCAAAACACCCTCCTCTATCCCCAACTCCTCCTTTTGCCACAGTCAGGACTTGGCTTCTGATATTCCTCATTGAATCAGACTCCTTTTATCTGAATAATGTCTTACACTTAAATATCATTACGTACATTAATGATATCTGCTTGTTCTGTTCTGTTTATCCTGGGGGGTTGTTATTGCTGCTCTCCCTGCTCATTCATGACATGCTGCATGGATGGGCAAGGAGTTTTTTGCCCAAAACAGAACCATGCCACCAAACCAAACTGTATGCTACCTGTCTATCATTTTGACAACAATGGTCCTGACAGAAATAAATTTTCTCCAGTAAGATAAACAATGTATTCTCAAACGTCTATCTAGCCATGGCGATACCTTTTGTCAGTACGTACTAAGTTCTGCATTTTTCCCCTGTGGATGAGCGATCTATCACCGGATGTATGCCCATATATTACTCAAACAGATTCTAGGAATATGCTGTGCATGTGTCAAGCAATTCGCTTCTGCAGCTGAATTGAAACTACCTCAATCATAGATGGGTGAATCCTCTACAGAGCATCTGCCCTGTGCTTTCACGTTGTAGTTTGCAGCCGTTGATGATCAAGAAAGGATCAGAGTGTTAACGAGAGAGTTTGTAAGTTTAATTTTTAGTTCAAATCCTTACAAAACTATGTAGCTATATATAGTTCGTAACAAATTTGTTAGACCACCCATTACCCGCCAACTTTTTTTTTTAAACAAAAAAGTTGTAGTGTTCTTTATTAGGCAAATAACAAACTGAAAAAACTAAATAGTATTTATTCACACATAATGACCAAAAAACTAATAAACAAGCCAGGGGTGTAACGATACACATATTCGCATCGAAACGTTCGGTACGAGGCTTTTGGTTCAGTACGCATTGCAAACCGAACGATTTGTTGGACTAATCCTATTACATTTAAAAATATAACAGAGCTTACAGTGTGTGAAATATAATGTCCTCTGTGCCACTGTGCTCAACAAAACAGCCCAAACGAAGTAACAGGCAACGTGATGTCTGTCTCTCCCATCCCCAAAGATAAATCACACTTCTCCAATAGAGCTGTGAGGGTGAGGGAGTTCGTTAGAGTTTTACCTCTTTTCCTTGCTTTTATTCGCTTTTAAATACCTTGTAAAATACCTGTGCACATTTTACTTTCATTTTGAATTACACTGTAAAAAACTATTTGTTGAGTCAACCTAAAATAATTTGTAACTTGGCTGCCTTAAAATTTTAAGTTCAGTCAACTCAAAAAAAGTTTATTTAACTTGAAATGTTAAATTATACTAAGTGACAACTTAGATATTTGAGTTGAATCATCTTAAAATTTTAAGGCAGCTCGGTTACTTATCCATCTGTTAAATTCAGCAAACACAAATATCTAAGTTGTTACTTAGTACAACTTAACATTTCAAGTTAACTAAACTTATTTTAGTTGACTTAACTTAAAATTTTAAGGCAGCAGGGTAACACATTTATTTTAAGCTGACTCAACAAATTGTGTTTTTTTATTTTTTACAGTGTAGAGGCAATTCGGCACCAATTGATTGAATTGCCTAGAACAAAAGCATTGTATCGAACTGAACCGTTACACCCCTAAAACAAACAAAATAAATATAGAAATAAATAAATAGTTTGGTTATCACCAATACTTAGTTTAGGGCAGCTGTGGCACAAACCTTACATTGGGTGGCTAATAAATGTAAGCACCGTATATGTAGGCTAATTGCAAACAAGGCGATGCACTTTTATGCCTTTCTTTGAAGGCAGTAAAACATTCAAAATTTATTTTGTAAATTAAATATAAGTGAATGAAAAATGAGCTGAGGACAACGACTCTAAAAAGATTATCCACACTTTCTTTGTTGACTATAAAGTCTGATTGATTAACAGACTGGATTATTATTATACCTGTGACAGTTGGATTCACTAGTTATAAAATGTTTCAATTTGCTGCATACTGTTCAGATTTATATAAGTTCACAAGTTATAATCAGAGTACAGTGTAAAAAGGTTGTAACCTGATTTCGTAAGGGTTTTTACCAAGTTTATTAAAGTGAAATTTTATTTTTCATAGTAATATACTTAGAAAAAAGTGTGTGTTGGAGCGAGGGCACTCTAGGTGTCATCACCAAAGAGTGTTAATCCGCTACTGGCTAAATATATATTTCATGTAAAACTATTTAAACAACAACATATTTGGAGTATTAGTACAGCATACATCAGGTGTCATAGTATAGAGACCAAAGGTGTAGTTCATCACATTAACTCTACTGTATGAACATATTCCACTAACTTTTTGTCTTCATTTTGATATAACTATAAAAATTGTTTTCATGAAGTGATAAAATGACATCCATAGAAATGTGACTTCAATGTCAAAATACTTTTTAGAGCCAGTATATTTATATTCATCAATATTCACACACATCATAAACATTAAAATGGAAACAAAATAAAATTATATATATATATATATATATATAAGTGTTTTAATGTAATATAAATTGGTGTAAGATCTAAAATAAAAGTTGGCACAACACAAAAATACGCACCTTTACTATGAAATTTATTTATTTATTTATTTATTGTCAGGTACTACATTTATCAAGAAAAAAATGCTTATTAATTAAACAATATACTAACATTAAAATAGTATACTTATTTAACTGTGAAGCAAATTATTGCAGTTTAAATGTATATTAAATAGAATTTTTGACACACTTAAGTGCATTTATATGAAATTTCATAATTATTGTAAAAAAAAATGGAAATTGTTTAAGTACATTTGTAATAATGGTAACACTTTAGAATAGGAAAAATGTATCACTATTAATTAGTTGCTTTATAGCATATCTATTATTAACATATTTGCTGTTAGTACTTATAAAGCACATATTCTGCATGACATTATTCTACATCCCTAATCCTAACCAATACCTGAATTTAACAACTACCGTAATAACTAATAATAAGCAGCAAATTAGGAGTTTATTGAGGCAAACCCGTAGTTAATGGTTTGTTAATGGTGAGAATTGGACCTTAAAATAAAGTGTGACCATAATAATGAAGTTCCAACTTAGTAGTATATTTAAAATATATTAACTTTAACTTTAAAATGTACTTTATGTAAACATTTTACATAGTGTTTTAATTAAATGTGTTAAGAAACACTGTAATTTTGCATTTAAGTACTGAGTAATATTAATTAACTACTTCTACTTACTATATGGTTAAAGTTAGGATCAGGGTTACTTGCATGCAATTATGCATAATTAGTTGTTATTATAATAGTAAGTACATGTAACGTGTAACAAGGACACCTTAAAATTAAGTGTTACCGTGAACTCTCTTTAAGTGCACTTAAGAGGCCTTTTATTTCATTAACATTACATTAACAGCATGTGAAGCTTTTTTATATACTTTTAAGATCTGAGAAACACTACAAGTGCATATTCAGTACAATTAAGTGCACTTCTATTTCACAGGAGTTATTAACATGTACATTGCACAGATCTAGATCATTGGCACTGTATCTGGAGTGAAAAACCTTATGGATTGACCACTTTTTTGTATTTCAGTAATGCGGTGTATAATTGTTGCCTAATACTAATGTGACCCTGGACCACAAAACCAGTCATAAGGGTCAGTTTTCTAAAATTAAGGTTTATACATCATCTGAAAGCTTAATAACTAAGCATTATTGAATCACTGATGTATGGTTTGTTATGATAGGACAATATTTGGTTGAGATACAACTATCTGAAAATCTGTAATCTGAAAAAAAAAAAAAAGAGAAAATCAAAATACAGAGAAAATCACCTTTAAAGTTCTTAGCAATGCATATTACTAATCAAAGTTTTGATAAATGAAATTCACAAAATATCTTTATTTAATATCCTAATGATTTTTGGAAAAATTGATCATTTTGACCCATATAAATTATTGTTGGCTATTGCTTCAAATATACCTGTGCTGGTTTTGTGGTCCAGGGTCACATATGTTAATTCAAGTTGAAAAGGTCCTGATGAGCCGCTAGTAATTCCACAGGCAAATGTATGATCTGGTGAAAAAGGACTTAACATGAGTTCAACTGCTCTTCTCACTTGCATGCGCTCAGGGTGAGAGGCAACCTGTCAGAGTGTCATAATTACCCATGAGCACTCACAAAGCAGCGTATTTGACAGCCACGGCTGCTCTGACAACCTGCTGAGACACTTGTGAAAGAAGACGCTCAGTTCAGCGACACACAGGCACTTTAGCAGCAGATAAAACACTTCACCACGACGCTGTTCTGACACGACACTCACCCGCTCTTCCTTTATTACTGTCATCTTTCTTTGGCTCCGTCTCTGTGGGCATCTCGCCGTCTGCAGCACTTCGACCCACGTGCCCGTCACACACACACACACACTGGCAAGCTGATGACGGCAGTTTGGAAACACACTGGAGGCCTGAGTGAGGAATCTGATGACACTATTAGAGAGAAGGTGAGACTACGCAAAAGTGGCACAATTCTGCAGTTTCTCCTTTTCTTTCATTCACTTTGGTGGAAAAATGTTTCTTGTGTTAAAGAAACGAAAGAAATAGCATAATTAGTTCACACTTTATTCTAAGGTCCAATTCTCTGTATTAACAAACCATTAACTACAACTTTTGCCTTAATAAACTCATAATTAGCTGCATGGTAATAGTTAGTATGATAGTTGTTACGTTCAGGTATTGGGTAGGATTAGGGATGTAGAATATGGTCATGTAGAATATGTGCTTTATAAGTACTAATAAACAGCCAATATGCTAGAAATATGCATGCTAATAAGTAGCTAGTTAACAATGTGAATTGTTCCCTATACTAATGTGTTATCCATAATTATATCACAGCAGTCCTGTTTAGGCATTATTGCTTCAGTAATGAAAAAAAAGTAGCCTATTTACCTTTACTGCCCAAATTCACTGTGCGAAAAGACAAAGAACATTTATAATTGAAACATCTTTATAATTGAAATGGGACTTTTGTTCTACCCTGATATTTTGATGTTTTTAAAAACAAGTTATGTTCAAAAATACATTACTGTTCCAAAGTGGAATACATATATATAAAGAAATGAACACTTTTATTATTATTCAGCAAAGATGTGTCAAACTGTTCAAAAGTGACGTGAGTTGCACTGCTACAAAATATTTCCCTTTCAAATAAATGCTGTTCTTATGACATTTCTATTGTCAAAGAATCCTGAAGAAAATGTCCCACGGTTTCCACCAAAAAAAACACTAAGCTAAATGTTTTTGAGCAACAAATCTTAGCATATTAAATCAATAAATATTATTAAAAATTAAATGAATAAATAAGTAAATAAATACAAAACAAAAACAACAAAGATTTTTATAGTTTTTGAAGAACAGTCTGCATAATGTATGATTTTATAGTGACAATATATCAATGTATCAAAAAATGTAGTTCTAAGATTAATTATTTGGCCACACTTTATTTTAAGGTCCAGTTCTCACTATTAACAAACCATTAACTATGGCGTTTGCCTCAATAAACGACCAATTTGCAGCTTATTAATATGATGTAGAATATGGTCGTGCAGAATAAGTGTTTTACAAGTACCAATTAACAGCCAATTTGTTAATAGTAGGCATGCTAATAAGTAACTAGTTAATAGTGAGAATTGTTCCTTATACTAAAGTGTTACCAATTATTTATATATGTAACAGAATATCAATTCAAAAAGTTTATTCATGTGTAATTAAATAAAATAATGATATACTATAAAAAGATTATTTTTCAAAATAAATAAAAACGATTACTGGACTACGTTTTACATGAAAATACTATTTCAGTATTTCTACTTCAAAACTTCATGTTTAATTCAATGTGTTAATTGCCATTTCTTTATAATTATTTGCAAATGTACTAACAATTTCAGAGTAAAAATTGTTTCAAAGTAAATCCTACACCCATTTTATTTTTTCAGTGTAGAAATTAATTAGGGTCACCCAGCTGTTTGTTCCATATACATTTCTCATTCTGTTAATTTACAGGACATTATTTATCCCCCTTCTTTCACCCAAACTCCTCCCTTCATTTCCACAAGAAAAACATGTTTTCCAAAGGGTCTTGTTTTTGTTAAGCTTAAAAAGCTAAGAGCGTGTGTGTGTGCGTGTGTGTGTGTGCTCATGTATGTGCATGTTTGGCAGGTAGAAGGCTGTGAGCGCAGGCTGTCGGAGAGCACTCCTGATTACACACTGCCATTCATCAAAGTGTCACGTCGCTGACAGCTGCTAATAAATATACTGCCACAGGACCCCCCCTCAACCCCCCTCTCCTCCACCCCTCCACCCAGCTCCAGCCACCCTTTCCTCACACCCGCCTCTGACACCGCTGCTGAGGTCCACATCACCCGCGCAAAACTGCAAACCTCATTTGCTAATTGCCGCTTTCGCCATCAATCTGGCGCCTGTCACACGGCTTGTCAATAGGAAAGATGAAATAAATACGCGCACGTGCCGTGATGGCAGGGAAAACATGTTTAGCATGTATTGGAAATATCCTGTCTAATACACACCTGTATTTATTTTTGGCTTTTCAACAGTTAACAGCATGCCTTCATTTCATGATAATATAAGCACCTACAGTTCTTCCAAAAATTAAAAATTCTGAGTTAATTTCTTCTGTGGAGCACAAAAAGAAGGTATCCGAAGAATATTTCAGTTGTTTTTGGTCTTATGGAAAGTTGCTATCTCCATTATGTAATCTATGTCTTCTTAAGCAATATGATCACTTTGTATGATAAACAGAGCAAAAATCAGATCTTATCAACTAAACTAAATCAAATATGTCCATGGAACAGTAACATCAAACCTCTCTGACATAACATCAGGACACATGCAACAATGAGGTTTGATTCTGTTGATGTGTTGCCATTTTTCATTTGGGGCTTTGGGGGAATTAAATGTACAAGAGCAACTGAAACATTCTTTAAAACATCTTCATTTTTCAAAAAAATCATTAAAAAAAAAAAAACTTGAAACAACATGAAAGTGAGGAGTAGGAAATAAAGGGAGGATCTGAAATTATACAAGCTGAACTCAAACTTATATTGTCTACATGCGCACCAATCAGAGCTCATGGTCAAACTGCTAAATTAATGTTTTTACACAGTTCCTTAATGAAAGTTAACATGAAATGCCATTCACAAATAATTTACTATAATCAAATGAGGTATTTTCCAGTGAATTGCGATATTAAATGTGCACTGATCAGAAATGAGTAGTAAGGAAGTAAATGTGACCCTTGACCACAAAACTAGTCATTAGGGTAATTTTCTGAATCTGAATCTGAATAAATGGCCGAGATAGAACTATTTGAAAATCTGGAATCTGAGGGTGCAAAAAAAAAAAAAAAAAAAAAAAAAAAAAAAAAATTTCTCCAAGAAAACGGAGAAAATTGCCTTTAAAGTTGTTCAAATTAAGTTCATAGCAATGCATATTACTAATCAAAAAGTCTGGTAGGAAATATACAAAATATCTACATGGAACATGATCTTTACTTAATATCCTAATGATTTTTAAGGATAATTTTGACCCATACAATGTATTTTTGGCTACTGCTACAAATATACCAAATATACTTAAGATTTATGGTTTTGTGGTCCAGGATCACAAATATGGTCAATGGTGATTTCGCGTAGACTTCAACATACTCACCACACTGTCAGAAAAAATATGCAAAAATTGTGCCTTTAGGGGTAAAACAGCTGGCTACTGGGGCAATACCCTTAAAGAGACACCTTTGTATCTTCTTTACCCCTAAAGGGTGCATATTAGAACCTTAGAGTAGTAATATATAACCTTAAGGTAATATGTACTCTTACTGTACTGTTATGAACACTTTAGGGGTAAATAAGAAACAAAGGTATCTCTTTAAGGGTACTGCCCCAGTGACAAGCTGTTGTCCCTCTAAAGGTACACCTTTTTTTTCTGAAAGTGCACCATGTCAACTTCAGCTTTCCCAAGTATGTCCATCATCCAATAACCCACAATCCAATGCAAGTGATGTTTTAGGTCAAGGTTGTCCAATTCTGCTCCTAAACTCTGCAGGATACCAGCCCTCCAGGACTGAGTTTGGGCACCCCTGCCCTATACAGTGTAGCTCCAACTTGCTAAAACTCACTGGCCTGGAAGTTTCTAAGTTGCATTTGAAATCATCCCCTATACCAGTGGTTCTCAACTCCAGTCCTCGGGGCCCACTGCCCTGCACATTTTGTATGTCTCCCTCATTTAACGCACCTGATTCAGATCATCAGCTCGTTAGGAGAAAGATCCATGAACTGAACTGAGTGTGTTAGATTCAGAAACATAAAAAATGGGCAGAGCAGTGGGCCCTGAGAACTGGAGTTGAGAACCACTGCCCTATACCCTGATTCACTGTTTCCCACATTAGTTTGCTAATATAGTCCATTTGAAATAGTTGATGACAACTTTTCAGACATTCAGACATTGAGTGTGCCAGAAAGACTGTAGATGGCATATTCTGGTGAGACCTGGGAATGCATTCAGTGAAACTCTCATATTGCATGGATATTCCGGGGTCGTCAACTGGCGGACTCTTGTCCGAATCCGGACTGTGAAGGCTTTTGACATAATGAAATAAAAAAATACCAAACGCCAATTTCTAATAAATAAATAAGTGATGAGAGCAGAGAGACAGATGAAGCCAGATGAAGCCAGAGACAGATGAAGACAGATATTCTCCCCCTAATATTTCTCTTGTTTTTGAAAGTCGGTGCTTGAAATAAAGCTCTTAATTTTCATTACTGACTGCAGTGTTAATAAGGGTTTAATAAGGGTTAAGAAAGTCTTAATTATGATTTCAGGTGGTCTTAAATGTGGGGACTGAAAGATAAGATTTGCGCTGAAACTTCAAAAGTCTATCCATTGAATAAATATGAGTGCTGCACGTTTCAAAGTCAGCTGCTGCGCTGTTTTCTGTACTGCCATTCCGAAAGCGCCACCTGCTGGAAGAGGATGATCTTCCATTTCAATCAGCCCGTACGTCTGCTGTTGTCAAAGACAAATGTGAAAACCAACGTGAACTGGTGGATCGACAAGAAGATAATGTGTTATAAAAATCTAAACAATTAAGAATGCCCTCCAAAAGTTTGAATGCTCCCTAGAAATGTGGTGTTTTGGACAATATTGGCATGAATCCTTTTTAATTTGTGATGATTTTGCACTGATAAGGGACAACACAAACTACGAAAACATATTTTATTACATAAACAGTTTATACATAGAAAAAAACATATATTTTTGATTCATCAAAATATCCAGCATTAGCAGCTATTACAGCTCTGCATAATCTGGGCCTAAATTCATTGTATTCTGAACTTAATTGGCAATCAATTGTTGAAGCTATTAAGGTGTGCTGACCCAAAAATCTTTTAAAAACCTGGGCCAAGTTTAAACCAGTAACCAGGCATCACAGCAGGCAAAGGGGCGTGTCTGACTTTGACATGTATATATTGCCATTATTATGTCATCAAAATGAAAATTATTATTGCTGGTCTTCAATGATAATGTCAAGTTACTTAAATGTATTTGCACCAAAAAATGATAAGGATTTATGCTGATAGTGTCCAAAACCACACTTTGCCAGGGGTGTTTCCAAACATTTGGAGGGCAGTGTATATTTATATGTTATTTCATTAATATAATACTTGATTGATAATAATAATTTAAATTAATATATGAACTGATACTTTTGACTCTTAAAGGTTGAAATGTGTTTATCATTTAATAAATAGTTCTGCTTTTGTGAAACCTGCATCTGTAAAACATGCTTTTTACAGTCATTTAATTAATTAATTTATTTATTTATTTGTGCAAGTTTTAAAAAAGGTCTTTAAAAGTCTATAATTTAAGCTTAAATATTCTGCAGATACCCTGGTCTCACAAAAGCCATCAATTGTGTTTATATATAATTGTCCAGACCTTGGCCGGTGAGGAGGGTTCATTACTGGGCCTCGAGCTGTTTTAGTTGAAGACCCCTGTTCTAGTTTTAAAGTGAGATTAAAAGAGTGTACTCGATGATGGTTTTAGACACCACTACAAATAGCTGTGCACTATATAAGGGTATGGCGCAAAGGGATTTTGGACACACCTCTAATGATCCTAAAGACCTGGTTAGCTGGTTCAGGTGTGTTTAATTAGGATTGAGGCTAAATATATCCAAACTTAGTCCTGGACGGGTGGTGCCCTGAAAAATTTAGCTCCAGCTTGCCTCAACACACCTGGTTAGAAGTTAATAGCATCCCTAGTTAGTCCTTGATTAGCTGGTTCAGGTGTGTCTAATTGGGATTGGAGCTAAGCGCTGCAGGACAGTTGCCCCCAGGACCAAGTTTGGACACCCTACTCTACATGATAGTGTCCCTCCAAGAGCAGGGCTTGACACTTCTGGCATAGGTTCACACTCTACGTCAGAGGTGTCAAACTCTGAAAGGCCTTGCTTAGCTGTGTTTTTAAATTAGGGTTAGACTATGGCCCTCCAAGAGCAGGATTGAGGACGCCCAACCTACCGCCCAAGCTGGGAATATAGTGAATGTGTATTGAACATCTATCAGCCGAGCTGATCCCGTTTCAAGATATGGGGGAGAGGCGGTGTAAGGTTAAATGTGTCTACAGATCAGTGGCATCTAGGGGCCATCTGCACTGGGCAGCAGGTCCCCGACCCCTCTGTCAAGGTTAAGTGTTCCTCAATGAGGCCAGGGCCACAGAGGTGGAGGATGTACAGTAGAGCCACCTCAAGAGGTGGTCTATGAAGAAGTCCCCTCTCTGCTGGGTCAGCAAGATCACAGACCACCTATCCACCTTCAGCAACCTCTGAAAAAGAGGACCCAAGTCTAGAGGACCTAAATCTTGCTCCTGATTTAGCTCTAACCTGCTCAAAACACACTTGCCTGGAAGCTTGTAGTAAACCTAAAGACCTTGATTAGTTGGTTCAAGTGTGTCCTCTGCAGGACAGTGGCCCTCTAGGAGCCAGATTCGACACCCTTGCAGTAAGCAATGCTCTTAAGTGAAGGAAAGCACATGGGCTGAAGAGAGACAAGTCCTGTCGTCTCTGCTGATTTCAAGACTTGTACTTCTCTGTTGAATTTGTGACACTCATTTAGACTTTAGACAAGTTTGAATCTGACCTATAACGTGTCCTCACACCATATCCCCTCGATCCAAAATCCCTTTCTTTCTTTCCTTCAAGTGAACATAAAACATAACTTGTTTTACTTCTGCATATTATGATGGAGTTTGAGTAACATGCAGTGCAGTAACCAATGCACTGATGAATCATTCGTAATGGGTTGAGTTTGATTTCATACTGACTTTAAGGCTTTTGTGTAAACTATGTAAGATAAGTGATTATACTGTAGATTTATAAACGGAAATGTGTTTATAGTCATTTTCTCTCTCTCTCTGTGCTTGTCCTGACAGGTGTGTGAGTCGGCTCCCCCTGTAGGGAGATGAATGAAGCGCGTGATGTTGCTGTGATGGTGGTCCGGTGGCAGAGGCGGAAGCGGCACGTTGGTGTGTGTGATTCTTGCCAGGCTGGTGGCCACACTGTGCAACAGATGGTACCGAGGGTGGGATTCAAACGGGCAGGTTGAGGGGCACAGCAGCTGCTCTCACAGTCGACTCAGTAGCGCCCCCTACAGCCCGACACACCCACACATACAAAAACATTCACCCAGGTATCCTGTTCACTGTGCACTGTCACACTACAGCACCGTGGTTTTCAATTCTGGTCTTGAGGACCCACACATTTTGTGTCTTTATTGTTGTTCCTGAAATGGAATAACTTTCCTTATGTACTTCGAGCAAACGGGTAACATACATTTTAGGGAGATCTTACGAAATAATTCCTACATGAAATATTTTGAGCCAATAATATAGTAATGGATGAATGTGATGGTTGGAGGTGTACTGGTGTATGCAAGGTAATCATTTTATTAGAGCGCTTGTCACTAAGAATGTCAAAACTTACCCCATTCATAAAAGAAAAAAAAAAGAATATCCATAAATAATGTATTTTAAAGGTCTTCCAGTGTTGTTTTGACTAAAATACTGTTACAAAAGTTGGTCAGCAGTCGACATATGATAAACATGATTGATAAGCATCTTATCTGTCAAGCAAGAAAAAGGCCATGTCTGGGTTGGTGTCCCTGCAAAATTAAAATGTGTATTTTTTATAAGCTTACTTCTGTGTTTTTTTTTTTTTTAATATTCAGTACTTGTTTAACAAATTTTTGTAAAAAAAAAAAAAACTTTTTTTTTAATCATTTTTAAAGTGACTTAACTGAAGTCTTAATTATTTCCGTGTAACAATATATAATGACTTAAGAAAATGCAGTCTGATTATGCACAGCTGGCAAATGAAACGTTAACACTTGCATGCATAAATGGTTTAGGTGTATTTCATGCAAATTTCTAGCACATACTCCCTCATTTAGAATAATCCAGATTCATGAACATCAGGACAAGCGTAAGAAAAGATCTGTGCAAAAACACCTGCTGTGAAAGCACCAGAATTTTGGCATGAAAATGCACAAATGCACAAAATGAAATTATGAAATTAGGATGAATTGGCATGACATGCAACCTGTGAGTTTACGCCAAAACAGATGAATAGATGAATTTGCACCAAAATACTATAGAATTATTGTATTTTGATAAGTATTTTACATGTATTTAAAAACTTCTTATTTTTGGTAACACTTTATTTTAAGGACCAATTCTCACTATTACTGTAACTAGCATGCATATTGGCTTTTTTATTAGTAATTATAAAGCACATATTAATGCCTTATTCTATATTTTAGAGCCCTTAATCTGAACCTAAACTAAATAACTACCTTACTAACTCTTAAAGGAGTAGTTCACTTCCATAACAAAAATTTACAGATAATTCACTCACCCTGTTGTCATCCAAGATGTTCATGCCTTTCTTTCTTCAGTCAATAGGAAATTATGTTTTTTGAGGAAAACATTTCAGGAATTGTCTCCTTATAGTGGACTTCTATGGGTGCCCGCGAGTTTGAACATCCAAAATAAGTGTTTAAATGCAGCTTCAAAGGGCTCTAAATGATCCCGGCCAAGGAAGGGTCTTATCTAGTGATGTGTATACTTTTTAACCTCAAATGCTCGTCTTGTCTAGCTCTGTGATGCGCATGTGTACTTTGTGTAATCCAGGTCAATACAGTGTCGAAAAACTCCCATCTCATTTTCTTCTCCAACATCAAAATCGTCCTACATCGTTGTTTTACCTTTTCTTGTAAAAGGTGTTTGACCTTCTATGCATGTTCACTTTGTAAACTCTGGGTCAGTACTTTTGTGGCAATGAAGGACTATTTTAAAGCTGGAGGAAAAAATGAGGTGGGAGTTTTTTGATCTACCCTAACTGTATTTTTTTTAGAAATTGACAAATGACAGATCGTTTTGCTAGATAAGACCCTTCTTCCTCGGCCGGGATCATTTAGAGCCCTTTGAAGCTGCATTTAAACTGCATTTTGGACATTCAAACTCGGGGCACCATTGAAGTCCACTATATAGAGAGGAATCCTGAAATGTTTTCCTCAAAAAATATAATTTCTTTACGACTGAAGAAAGAAAGACATGAACATCTTGGATGACAAGGGGGTGAGTACATTATCTGTAAATTTTTGTTCTGGAAGTAAACTACTCCTTTAAAAAGCAGCCAAATTAGGAGTTTATTGAGGCAAAAGTTGTAGTTAATAGTTAGTTAATAGTGAAAATTGATCTTTACAATAAAACTTTTCTTTTTAATTTAGATTAACTTGCACTGATAAAATGTTCCCAAAAATAGGAACATTTTTTAAGAAAGTAAATGGTAAATCATCTCTATTTTGAAATTACTTTATCTTTAATCTTGCTTTAATTGTCATGTATCTGGATCCGACACGTCTCCTCTCTCTGTGCAGATCTGAGAATCACACGTGGCATCTACAGCTTACTTGGCTCCTCCTGGATCCACGTTGCGTTCTAATGTTATTGGAGAATCGCGCCCCTGGCGACGCATCCACATCAGATGGTCCCTCGAGCAGGACCAGCTGCGCTCTCAGAGGGTTGCGATGACCAGGGACGCCCGCGCTGTTAATTAGGATGGTGTGATTAATGGAGGAAAGGTGGAGGAAGCGCTGGGTTTGGAAGAGGTACAGGGGGAGGGAGAACGGTTGAGTTGGTGGTCTCAGCAAAGCGCTAACGCTCCAGCTTCTCCATCTCCCCCTCAGGCCTGAGTGAGGGAGTTTGAGAGATTGTGAGACAGAAGGATGTGGCAGCCCTCGTCAGCCGGGTATCATGGAATTGAAAGGGTGGACCATCAATCTCACAGCGGTTGTTTCCTTTGATTATCACATAGCTGTCTTACATTTGATCTTATACCTCATAAGAGTGTTTCAGAGCATACTGATGGAACCAGAATGCATAAACTAGTAGTTTTCAAATTGGTGATTCGCAACCTGAAGATTGTTTACGAGTCTGGTCTGACAGTGCTACAATGCTAAATGCAATTTAAATTAGGACTCTCAATATAAAGTGCTCCTTTAGTGCAATAGCGTGAATGGGGTGATAAGGAATTTTTACCATCAAAGCAATTCAGGCTTAAAGTACCAGCTTTATATTGAATTCACAGGCAGCACAGTGCCAGTAGAAACACACCTCGCCAAACACACTTAGCAAAGAATAAATGAGGATGTTACTGTCACTTCTGGCAACTACTTTCAATGGAAAGTAGCTAAAGCCTGCTCGAAAAGTTGCTAAATACTGCTAGATGACGATCTGTGCTAATTAGCATATTCATGACATCATTGCAACATATCAGCCTTATTGGAATTTCCAATAAAGTTGTTCTCAGTTAAATGTTTTTCTTTTTCTGTTGTGTGGAAACTGACTGAGTGATCAAGCAGCCCATTAAGACATGCAATCATTTGGCAAATTTTCAGACCTATTTTCAGACCTAGACTTATTTTCTTTTAAATAAAGCATCTACCAACAAATGTAGAGACTTCTGACAAACCATGGCTACTTTCTGTGGAAGAGATTAGGCATAATCAACCTTGACTGAACACATTTATTTTGTGGTTTGTAGCAGCCTATTAAGTCACTTTCAGCCCTTTTCCAAGCTGCTAAAATCCTGATTTATAACCCCAACATCATCTGACATAATCACCCTACACATACAGTAAGATAAAGACAATGATTGTGCTGTGATATCAGCTATATTTACATATAAAAATCATCATTCAGAGAGAAAGTTAGAAGTGACAATGTCTTTCTTGTTTTGCGTAACAAACCACCTAAAACAAATGTTTTGCCTGTACCTGAAAGCCATACTTAAGTAAAAGTACAGATATCTTACCAGAAAAATGACTTTGGTAGTTAAGGTCACCCCATTTAGAAAATTACTTGAGTAAAAGTCTTAAAGTATGTGATATTTATTGTACTTAAGTACAAAAAGTCTTAAACGCACTGAAGTATTGAAAGTAAAAGTAAAAGCAAAATGGAAAACAAACATATATATGTTCATACATATATATGTTTGAGTAGCAAGAGCATGTTGTTTTAAGTCTTCCATTTTGTATTCTTAATTAAGAATAAGAAGCACTTGATCCAGTGTCTTTCATTTCAACACAAGAAAACATTTCTGGAATCTGCATCTGAAATAGCATTTAGATGTATTTACACAGTTTAATGTATCTCAGAGGGGTCATGGATGCTGAATACTGATATTTGAAATAATTTAAAACGTGAAAAAATGGTTGAAATGTAAAATTAAAATTGCCAGTAGGTGGCAGCAAGTGACTGTTAATGAGTGAGTCATTGAGATTCAACCGATTTATTCAAACGGCTGATTCATTCAGGAACAAAGCATTTGACTGTGTTAATGAGTAAATCACTGAATCATTTTTATCAACCGATTCATTCAAAAAGCTGATTCATTCAGTAAGTAAACACCGTTCATTACTCAGAGATGCAAAACAGTGCTATGATGTTTGTTTGGAAGTATTTTCATTGGCAAAAACAAGTACTATGTCTAAAATGTACATCACTTATTGCTTTAATGAACTTGTATAAAATGATTATTAAATGTGTTATCATGCTGATACCTGCAGAAAAACAATACTCTGTGTGATATAGATTAAAACAATGAGCATGCACTCTGTGTGTGATTTGGTGATATAGCCTACTTGATAATGTCAGATCGCACATCATTACAACAGCACTTACCATATTATTGCATTAGATATACTGTATATCACACACCCCAGCCTCGACTTGAGTGGAAAATTAATCATCCACGGTTGTGCACGCACTTGTTTGCACATGAGCAAAATAGTTTTTAGGAGTCTAAGGGTGCTTTCACTCCTCTAGATCAATTGCTTTGTTCCGAAACAAGGATTAAAATTATTGCAATGTTGCTTGTTATTCTTGGTGCAGTTCATTTCACACGGCAAAGTTTCCAAACAGACCAAATGTGTTGATACAAGTCACACGCCAGTAAACTGTCCTCTTATTGGTCAAAGTTCAACGGTTTATTTTCCGGGATTCCAGTTGAACCACTGATGTTTTGATTGGTCATAAAAATAAAAATGCTCATCTTGTCTAGCTCTGTGATGCACATGCGTACTCTGTGTAATCCGGGTCAATATAATTAGGGTATGTCGAAAAACTCCCATCTCATTTTCTCCTCCAACTCGTCCTACATTGCTGTTTTAACTTTCTTTTTGTAAAGGGTGCTTGACCTTCTTTGCATGTTTACTTTGTAAACACTGGGTCTGTGCTTCTCCAGCGATGTAGGATGATTTTGAAGTTGAAGGAGAAAATGAGATGGGAGTTTTTCGTACAAACATCGTGGATGACAACGGGGTGAGTACATTACTCTTATAACACCTTAAATACTAAGTCATAGTTAATAGTGATAATTGGTTCTAAAGTGTGACTCAAAATACTCACAAATGAGACATCGAAACAAGATTGAGCTACCAGAAACAAGCCATCGAAGATATTAGATACTGAAACAAAAATCAACATCAGCATTCAAATGTTGAATTGCCAGCTGGGAAGTTGTAATGTTTATTCAGTAGTACACCACAGTATGCAATCATTTATTAATCATTTGATTATGTAATTAAACAGTTTTGAATATTAAGCATTTAACTGTAGGATAGAAAAATAAATAAATAGGAAGTTGAAAAAGGAGAAAATGCTTCCCATGTCTTGAACCATGAACAAACTAATAGAATACAACACAAACTACATTTAAAACATCTTAAGGGTTTGGTATATTGTCAAATTACCATTTAATGTCAAAAGTAACATCAGAGTCCTGAAGCAAAACCAACTGAGAAAAAGACAAAGATAAATGCAATGTTACAAACTTTGTGCTTGAATATCGTCACAGCACACCATTCACACAAAAGCCAGTGTGAGACGTGAACACCTGGGGACGGCTGTGAGAGAGTGGGACTGTGGTGTGTCTCGATTGTTCTGGTGGCAGCGTGGCAGAGCGAGACTGTGTGCGTCTGGGAGAATGAGTCTGTGTGTCTTTGTCTATCTGAGGAGCCAGTGCTTTATTGAAATGTAAGAAGTCACATTGTGACAAACTTCCCTCGAGGGATGCAGTGTGTAAACACGAGTCATTTGGCAGATGCACGCCGGGCAAATTGGCAGCGCATTCCCTCGGTGAAGACACACACACTATTATCTGGATTGAGACTAATCGCGTGTCGCATCCCATATGATGAGCAATTAATTTGCACAGAATCAAATGCCGCGCCAGCAGAGGGGAGGAAACACGGGACTGAGGAGGAGCGAGAGGATGAAAATAAAGATTAAGATACTTAGAAAGGAGGAGATGGGAAAAACACTAGTGATATTTGCAAATTATGCTGGGACACAGATAATATTACTCATATATTAGACAAGAAAATACAAAATTATTAAAGTACAAAAGCAAATATAAAAAAAAGAATAAAAGAAAGCATATAATGTACAAAAGCACATCTCTTAAAATATTATCTTGTTCATGAAAAGTGAGTGTAATCCTAAAGAATTTAATGATCATGGTCCTGAATTTACGTTTTGTTTAGGAGTAAATTCCTCTACTTTTTCTTTTTTTTTTTTTTTTTTTTTTTTTTTGTTCTTGTTTTGTTTAAGTAAATTACTCTATATGTCTTTTAAACAGTAAATTTCTCTACTCTGTATGGTTTTGTTTTGTTTTTGTGTTTTTGTTCTGCTTTGTTTAACTGTAAATTCTTCTTCTCTGTATGGTTTTGTTTTGTTTAACAGTAAATTACTCTAATCTATATGTTTTTAAACTGTAAATTCTCTGTATGGTTTTGTTTTTTTACTTAGTTTTTACTCTGTTTTGTTTCAGTAAATTCATCTTGTATTGTTTTGTTTTGTTTGACAGTAAATTCCTCAAACCTATCACTGTAAAAAAAAAAAAAAAAAATCCGTAAAATTTACAGTAAAAATCCAGCAGCTGTGGTTGCCGGAATTGTACTGTAAAAATATGGTAGCAGTGTTTTGGGTTTTACAGCTTAACTTAGATTTAAATACCATAGTTTCATGTGATGTAATGTTAACCAACATACTGAAGTACTGAAGTTCTGTTTTGTACTTTTGTAAAACACCGGTAACCACCGAGTGCAGGTGGTGATGAGAAAGTCACATGATGAACTAAATCCCATCACAAGCAGCTTATAAATAGTAATATTTATATAGAAGGTGAACAGTGTCATTCACACAAACACTGAACACGTTCATGGTAACACACATCAAACTGAAATAATGCAATAAACAATAATTTAACAAAACATTCATTAGATTTAACATATTTAACATATTTAACATACAACTCTAATGTACAAAACTGATAAGAAAAAACTTTGAAGAAACAAAGTTATTTCCAAAAAAAAAAAAACATCAAATTTGAAATGTAACGCAGTGAATTCTGGGAATGTCAATTTTATGTTTATTCACTGTTCTTTTTCACTTTTAAAAACGGTATACTACCGTAAAATTACATCCAATGGCCAATACAGTTTTTCACCATATATCGTAGGGGAATTTACCATTAACCATTTAACAGGATTTTACTGTAGCATTTTGTTGTTAAATTCATTTTTCCGTTAAATTCACTGTCATTTTTTACATTGTATATAGTTTTGTTTTGTTTTGTTTTGTTTAACAGTAAATTCCTCTACTCTATATGTTTTTAAACAGTATGATTCCTCTACTCTGTATGGTTTTGTTTTGTGTTTTGTTTTGTTTTAACAGTAAATTCCTCAAACATATATGGCTGTTTTGTTTTGTTTTTTGCTTTTATGTTGTTGTTTTTGTTTTGTTTAACAGTAAATTCCCCTGTGTGTGTTTTTTTTTAATTATTATTTATTTTAGTTTTCTTTTTTTTCTCCCTCTCTTCTCTGCGTGGTTTTGTTTAACAATACATTCCTGTACTTTATGTGGTTTTGCTTTGTTTTGTTGTTCTTGTTTAATTTAAAAGTACATTTCTCTACTCTATATTGTGAAATGTAATAAATCTAATAAGACATTTCATGTAATTTTACGGTAGGATGTTGTTATATTTAACATCTTCACCCTATATTTTACAGTTCAAAGAGTTTTCTGTGACAGCTCAATCTTATGTTTTTAAATGAATGTTTATTGCATTATTTTAGTATGTGTTACCATGATGGTGTGCTGTATCTGTGTATGGCACAGTGCAACTTCTATATGTTAATTTTTACCTCTTTAGCTTGTGATGAATTTTGATTCATCATGTGATTTTTTTTTTTTTTTACTACCTCCCACATAGAAAATCCCACATTTTTTACTATAAATCTGGCAAGTTAAATCTATAAAACTAAAAATTGCAGCTGCTGTATTTTTACAGTAAACAAAAAACTTAATACAACATTAGTTTTAGTAACATATTTTAATGTTATGTGTATAAAACTCTAACAAACTCTTCTGAATGTGTATTTTAAACTGTCATATGAACATATGATCATGACACCCAGTGTTTCTTATCACATTCAATGCACATTCACAGCTAAAAATGCATTTCTTTTGCCTTGATTGGCACATAGATTCAGAAGAGATGAACCAGATTTCAAAATACTTTAGTTTTTATGTTCTGTTTGCTGAAAATCATTAAACGCATTTGATTCTAGCATTTTTTTTTTTTTTTTTATGCAAATCACTTGAATTAGAAACAGATTTGGTTCCATGAATGACTGTAAATGCTCAAAAACTGATCCTTTTTATATTTTACAGATGTAATTTTTCACTCAGAGCACGAGAGAGATGAAAAGGCTTAATTTTAATTTGCGCAGACAGAGACGAGCGTGGAACAGCGATTACGAGGGCAAACTAGCACATTGGTGTCTACGGCTGCCAAATTAATCACACGATCTGATGACCTTTTAGATTAGATAAGCTGTATTATAATAGATACAGTCATATAACACCAAAGAGAAACTGACAGTGAAGAGGGACCGGGGTTTTAACGGCTTCATTTTTCCCCTCGCGGAACAGCCTTGCGCTTTTAACCTTTTTCATGTAGTTATGAATCAAAATGACTTAATTCGAGTGTGTCCGTGGATGGGAATAGATGTACTATAGGGAGAGAGAGAGACGAGACAAGCAGGAGAATGAGCCTGTGATTGTGTCGTGTGCCATCAGTCAGTTATTAAAGTAAATGATCAAACAGGACAAATTCATTAACATTTGATTTCTGACACTAATTGAATTCACAGTTCAATAATTAATACTAAACTACAATTAGTATTAGCAAATGCATCTAATATAAGCAATTTCCCCTTACAAATGAAAGCTTGTCAATTTCAGTGTCAATGCTAATCCTTCATTTGAAATTTTTTTGAGTTTAGATTAGCCAGCCTTGCATAAACTTACAAATTAATTACAGTGAATTAGTGTCATAGCTAAATAATAAATAAATAACATTCAATTAAGTAACTAATTAACTATTATTATTAAATATAAAATATGCACGGCATTTCTCTGTGAAACTATAAGAAATTTCTAATAACAATGAAATTGTAGAATGAAATTGTAGAGTCCTTGTTACGGTGTAATAACAGATTTAGGAATTGAGTAATATTAATTAACTACATGTACTTTTTAATATGGTTAGGGTTAAGATTAGGGTTTGGCTTGGGGTTACTTACATGACATTATGCATAATTAATTGTTATTATAATAGTGAGTACATGTAAAGTGTAACAAGGACACCTTAAAATAAAGTGTTTAACAGTTTTATAGTTAGTTAATAATCTTGTTTTATTATAAAATGCAGAAATATGCAAATTCTGAAGAATAAAATATTAAAATCATACAAAACAATATACCTCAGTTATAATATCACTGTTAAAATGCTCGCTAATGATGTGCAGTAATTTTAAATATTAATAAGAGTTTTAAAAAGAAAAAAAATAACATGAACTGTTTCTTATCCTGTATATGGATCCTAATAAGTCAAAAACAATAATAAATAATGTATCTGTATCTGAATCTACACTATATTTTTTGTTTATATTGTTTAGACAAATTTTGGTGGACAATAAATGAAGTCACAAAACTTAAACATTGTACACATTGTGTTAAAGAGTCAGTTTAGTCTTATATTATTCATTGGATAATATATGTATATAATGTGTACATTTATTATGTATATAAATACACACACATGCATGTATATACTTAAGAAAAAATACACCAAATAACATTTTATTTTAGTTTCTTAACTAGTTGCTTATTACCATTTATTAGTACTAATTAAGCACATATTAATGCCTTATTTTACATGACTTTATTCTACATCCCTAATCCTACCCAATACCTAAATTTAACAACTATCTTACTAACTATTAATAAGCAGCAAATTAGGAATTTATTGAGGGAAAAGTCATAGTTAATAGTGAGTAAGTGTATAAATTATATGAATATATAAATACATGTAAATATTTTCAAAATATATACTGTGTTTGTGTGTAATTATAAATACATAATAAATATACACAGTATCTACATACATATATACAGTAATGTAAATAAAAATTTTGGTAACAGTTTATAATAACTGCAAGCTATGAATCATTAGTTAAGCATTAGTAAATAGTCAGTTCATCCTTTATAAAGCATGTCCCAGCATTAATAGGCATTAGTAAGCAGTTTATAAATACAGCTATAAATGCATTGTTCCTGATTTATAAGCATAACTATTACAAAGGAGATTTAAAGGCTCAGTTATCTTCCTAACAGAATAAAATAAACAAACACAACACAGAAGGATAAAGAACTCAGAAATATTTATTTATATTTATATTTAAAGAAAGAAAGAAAGAAAAGAAAAAAAGAAAGAAAAACTGTACAACTGTGCACTTTAATTTTGTTTCCATATGAAATAGCAGAGGTTTATTTTTTATTTTTTTTTTTTTTTTTGGTATCTTGAAAAATACATTTCTGTGTTCTGTATCCCTCTGTGTTGTGTTTGTTTAACTTTTCTCTTTGGAAGAGAAAAGTTATTTACAAAGATTCCTTTGTAAATGCTTTTCAAGGTATAAATAGTTCTTACTTTAGATGAACTCACAAAAATATGGCTGGCAACTAATAAATGTTAACTACCTGACTTAATCACGAATTACAGCAGGAATATGTGTTAATAAAGCATTTCTTAACACACTGAGCAACCATATAATTTATAAATGTACATTCAAATTGTTTATTAATCATTTACTTTCTATATGACCACTGACAACTCCTAAATAACTGGTTTGTAAATAACATAATCATTTAGAAATTATAAATTGATCATTAATAAAGTAAGAAAATACAATTATTAAACATTATAGATAAGCTCAAGAACAAAAGAGTTATGTATTTATAAACTGTTTACTAATGCCTATTAATGTTGGAACAACAAATGAAAGCTTGGTAATTGCAGTGTCAATGCTAATCCTTTATTTGAAGTCCTTTTGAGTTTAGATTAGCCAGCCTTGCATAAACTTAATTACAGTGAATGAGTCTCATAGCTAAATAATAAATAAATAACATTAAATGAAGTAACTACTTAACTATTATTATTAAAGCATATGCATGCCATTTTTACACCGTGAAACTACATTTCTGATTAAAAAAAAAAAAAAAAAAAAATGTAGAATGAATGTATAATAAACATTTGTGACCCTGGACCACAAAACCATTCATAAGTGTACATTTCTCAAAATTGAGATTTTTTAGATCATCTGAAAGCTATAAAATAGTAAGATTTATAAATGTACATTTAAATATTTTATTAATCATTTACACTTTCTAAATGATCTTGTGAACTGCTGACAACTCCAAAATAACTGGTTTGTAAATAACATAATTTAGAAATGATAAACTGATCATTAATAAAGCATGAAAATACAATTATTAAACATTATAGATATGCTCAACAACAAAACAATTATGTATTTATAAACTGTTTACTAATGCCTATTAATGTTGGAACAATGCTTTATAAAGGATGAACTGACTATTTACTAATGCTTAACTAATGATTCATAGTCTGCAGTTATTATAAGTGTTATCAAAACTTTTATTTTAGATGTGATTAATCACAATTAATCATTTGACAGCACTAATTTGCATTAATTATGAAACTGTGTACTTTTTAGTAGTTCCCTGGGATGCATGAAAAAAATAGGCCTCATTATTGATTAGCTAATAGCAAACTACACTCTTAAAAATAAAGGTGCTTCAAAAAGTTCTTCACAGCGATGCCAAAGAAGAACCATTTTTGGTTCCACAAAGAACCATTCAGTCAAAGGCTCTTTAAGGAACCATCTCTTTCTTACCTTTTCATAATCTGAAGAACCTTCTTTCACCACAAAGAACTTTTTGTGAAACAGAAAGGTTCTTCAGATGTTAAAAGTTCTTTATGGAACCATTTAGACAAAAAAGGTTCATCTATGGCATCGTGAAGCCCCTTTTTTTTTAAGAGTGTACCTTCAAGAGTGCAATCACTTACTAATTTGACTTCCTTTTTACTTAATATAATGTTAATATTATGTTACTCATGTGCAGTTATTCTTTAATAAAGGAACGGTTTTGCAAAGCGTTCCCTAATAAGCACAGGTATCAGCTCGCATTAAAAAGCACGACAGATTATTTAGCAGTTCTCCGCCATATGTGAGAGCAGCTTGGCCTCTTGTTTTTTGCACTCTTCTACAAGTTTGGCTGCTTTTTTTGCATAATGAGGTACAAACAGAGACAAATCGCTGCCGTCCCAACCGAGTTCAGATGCTTGGGAACTTCACACATCAGCACGATCGGCCGCGCTATCGCCGTACGGGGGGTGCGCGTCCCGCGGCTCAGGATCTGTCGACCTGTGCGTGGTATCTTAAACTCCGCGATGCGTCCTTCCGTCAGACACCTGCAGAGCAACATATTTGGCCGTCTGTTGTGTTGGTTGGCGTGCGTTTTGGACGCGTGTTGATATGTGTTGTAAACAGCGTGCGCGTTCGCGCGGGCGTAGGGCATCGCACATCGACTTAATTGTGACTACTGGGCTTTGTTCGAGGGCCCCTTCTGCCTATATCATTAGCTAATTTGCTGTGTTTGGTCTCATATGATCTCTCTTTTACTGGCAACCGTGAAATCTGAGCGAACCCATCCAGATACACACACACACTCGCACACAGAGTGCTGAGTCCAGCTCTGTGCTTCTAGCGGACCTCTTTACATCTGGGCTGGTGTGACAAGCAAGATTAATACTTCAGCCTCATAGCGCTGCACACACACTTAAACACACTCATAACGCTCCTCCGGCGGACTGAATATTTGAGAAAAGACGGAACGGGAGAAAATGAGCCCAACATCACACACTCATCATCTAGTTCAATCTCACACACGCACAACAGCATCTCGAGAAAAATCTCTTTCTGCTGATGTCTGACTTTTCCCTCCCGCTCTCTTTTTCTGTCTCAAATCTGTCCTTCTCTTCCCCATCAGATCCCGGTGTGAAGCCGCCGCCGCTTTGTGTCGTTCAGTCGGGGCTGAATGACGTTGAAAGCGCTGAAAGGCTCCAGTCGTATCTGTCCTTGGAGAACGAAGCCGTTCACCTATCAAATCACATCTCTCACATACAAAAGATTTTATTATATAAGACTTGGGAACACATTTGAGATGGCTCAGTTAATTATTTTACTGGTTTGAATATGTTAAGATATTTAAATTGTTATATAACTAAATGAAGCACTTTTGAGGTAGTTCAGTGCTGTGGTACACTCTCAGCATGATGGTGGTACATTACACATTTGTACCTTCTTTACGGCCTTTTAGTACCTAAACATTAGTTAGTAAATGTACTTTTATGTACCTAAAGTAAACATATTTGTACCTTATCAAAACTACTGCTGCAGGGACAGCTTTTGTCACTTTTTGATAGCTTTTTTTCTGAGAGTGTATAGTGATGATATTAGAAAACGTGCTACTGTATGATTAATATACAGTATTCATACTGTTGTTTAATGTACAGTACTTCAAAGAATACCATGGTATTGTGAGCAGCGCAGCACATGTTATAAGACATTCATATTTGGGTTTTTGAGATTAAAAGTGCTTTTGTGCCATCAGCACCTCCTCTCCATTTTGCTTGCTGTTAATAAAGTCATAAAATCCAAAAAAGACATTCAGTGACATAAAGAGATACAGTAGTAACTGTTTTTGCCTTTTTGTTAGTGGAAAAAGACAAATTTCCAGGCATTCAAATCTTCTCTCATTTAAGGGAAAACTACAAAAAGGTCCAAAACAAGAGGCTGGACTAGTGGGAAGATGCAGGATTTTCTTTTTTTTTTTTTTTTTTTTTCTTTTTTAGATGTGCACACAATGCAACCCAGGATCAAAATCTGGGTGCGTAATTTATTTAACACAAGTAAAACAAAATTAAATTATCGTTTGAAAGCATGATTTTTGTTTATTTTTCAAAGGAATTAATGCTTCAGTTCATCAAGGATACACTGAACTGAATTGAAATGAATTAAATAACATTTTTTGCTTAATATTTTTTGGTGGAAACTAACATTTTTTGATGAATACAAAGCTCAGAAGAGTAGCATTTACTCAAAATAGAAATATTTTATAATATAAATCTCAATAAAAGAATTATTACTTCAGTTAATCAAGGATACATTAAATTGAATTGAACTGAATGTATTTATTGTCATTGTACAAGTACAACGAAATTTGTTAGTTTCCACAAAAAAAATTAAGCAAAAAATGTTACAAGTATTAATTATAGAATTGTACTGAATTGTACTAACATATCAAATGCAACAAAGAGAATTTTGCAATGTTATTAATATGAATGTGTTACACTACTTTATTTATAACAATGAATTGAATGCAATATTTAATGTAATAATCAATTTCATTTTTATTTTAAATTTGTATTTATATTCTTAGCAGGTATTTATTGCAGTAATTTCTATATTCTCTCTGTACAAATGAACAGACTGAGATTTTAAATTATTTATTTTGCTCAGGCTACTCAAATCACTTTTAAGAATCAATAGCTTACTAACGCTGTATTTTTTAAAAAAAATATTACCAACACGTATCAACATATTTTCTTTAAATGTCACATTTAGTCAAAACAGATGGCAACACTTTAGTATAGGCAACAGTTCTCACTATTAACTAGTTAGTTATTACCATGCCTGTTATTAACATATTGGCCATTTATTAATAATTATAAAGCACATATTCTGCATGACCATAATGTACATCCCCAATCCTACCCAGTACCTAAACTTAACAACTACCTTAATAACTAATAATAAGCGGCAAATTAGGCATCTATTGAAGCAAAAAAACAAATTAAAAAAACATAGTTAATGGTTTGTTAATAGCAAGAACTGGACCTTAAAATAAAGTGTGACCAAACAGACATATCTGCTCACTTCCTTTTTTTTATGTATTACTTATTTATTTGTTTGTTTGTGCAGTATAGAAAAATAGACACATTTTGTGCAGTATAATGTATGGACAAATTGCCAGGGACAGAGAATAGGATCAGGACATGTCGAACCTGCATCCTTCAGTGTCTTCAATGTAACTGGTAGTTTTGTGTGCAAGTTTCCATTAGAGTTCATATGTTAAAATGAGGCAAAGAGCATGAGAAACTCTTCATTCTCACAGTCATAATGTGTCGTGTGTGAAGTGAAGTTGAGGAGCGGAGCAGCAGGTGTTTACTCTCACCTGCCTCCGACTGACACACACCTGCCAGTGTCAAGAAAAACACACCGCTTTCTGTGTTTACTGTCATTTACAGCATAAATTAACCAACACATACTTTTTAAAACTTGAAAAAAAAATGCATGAAGTATCTAAAAAATAAGATCAGTGTTTTACCATCTCTATTGGTATTTTTATATGCTGTTTACTACTCTGATCAAAAACTGCAATTGTAAGATCGTAACAGTACAACATTATGAGACTTTGAGCTAAATTAGCTGTTTTATGTTTCAGGATGTTTCAAAATTATCATGTGTTGTTACATCTTGTTATTACATTACAATGTTATTACACATTTATTGACATGTAAGGGGTTGCATTTTAAAATATCTATTTCATGGCTATGAAAAAATAAATAAGCTTGGATTTGTAGCTTTAAAAATTATTTCATAACAGAAAGAGGTAACACTTTATTTTAAGGTTGTCCTAATTAAGTACTTAGTAGTAGCCGTTGTACTTCCATGAAACAAAATGTACTTACCATGTAACTAAGTTATGGAACAGTCTGTAATTACAGTTTGTAATTATGTAGATGTAATAGGCAGACACTGTTACACATATGTAACAGACCGAGTCTGTTACACAGCTACTTGTATCTTGATACACTTTATTTTAAGTGGCTTATGCCTGTGTAATATTCTGTCATTTTAATGCAATTAAAAGGTATTACATGTTTTTAACCTGTGTACTGGTGGGTTAAATCAAACTAATGTGCAGCTGGATAAGGTGTATCGTATAGATACACATGAAGTACACTTGAAGGAGAAGTCCACTTCCAGAACAACATTTTACAAATAATTTACTCACCCCCTTGTCATTCAACATGTTCGTGTCTTTCTGTCTTCAGTCGTGAAGAAATTATGGTTTTTTGAGGAAAACATTTCAGGATTTTTCTCCATATAATGGACTTCATTGGTGTCCCAAATTTGAACTTCCAAAATGTAATTTAAACGCATCTTCAAAGAACTCTAAATGATCCCAGACGAGGAAGAAGGGTCTTATTTAGCGAAACGATCGGTCATTGTTTTCAAAAAATTAAAATTTGTATACTTTTTAAGCACAAAAGCTTGTGTAGCACAGGATCTGGGATGCGCGTCCACGGGTTGTTCTTGAACGATTCGTTCATTTTGAGCGAATCTCTAATGTGATTAGAGAAGAATGAGTCGTCTCGGGGAGTGATTCATTCAGTTGCACATGTGCAACATCCTATTAGGTTCTGTACTGGAATTAGTTCACCTGTTTCGAGTCTTTGGGTTTTTCGCGTCGTTCGTTCATCTTATGGGGCTGTCACGTGATGCTGATTTTGCTAAAATTAATGAAATGACTTGAAAAAAGATTTGTTCATTTTGCTGAACGAGACTCAAAGGTCCGAGTCAGTAAAATGATCCGAACTTCCCATCACTACTACAAATCACGTCTAAGTTCATCGTCAGTGTACTCTGGCTCAAAAAGGTAGAGTATGTCGAAAAACTCCAACTTATTTTCTCCTACAACTTCAGAATCGTCCGACATCGTTGTAGCTTTTTTTTGTAAACAGCGTTTGACTTACTTGCACTTTCTTAGTGTTTGCACATTCGCATTGTAAACACTGAGTCTGTAGTTCCACCTACGTTCAGCGTGACCTTTCGACATGATTTAATAGTACGTGAACGTGCATCCCAGTGCCTGTGCGACACAAGCTTTTGTGCTTAAAAAGTATACACATTTTTATTTTCCAAAAAATATGACCGATCATTTCGCTAGATAAGACACTTCTTCCTCAGGTGGGATCATTTAGAGCCCTTTGAAGCTGCATTTAAACTACATTTTGGAAGTTCAAAATTGGGGCACCAATCAAGTCTATTTTATGGAGAAAAATCCTGAAATGTTTTCCTCAAAAAACATAATTTCTTCACGACTGAAGACAGAAAAACATGAACATCTTGGATGACAAGGGGGTGAGTAAATTATTTGTAAATTGTTGTTCTGGAAGTGGACTTCTCCTTTAAGTACAATCTTGATACATCTGAGAAAACATCTCATGGTGTGTCTCTCTCTCTCTCTCTCTCTCTCTCTCTCTCTCTCTCGCTGCATCCTGTTTCATGGAGAGAGAGAGCTATTTAACCACCCGGCAGAATTAAGATGCTCATTTTGACAGTAGCATAAGGAGGAGAGACAGAGAGAGCGACAGTAAAGACTCCAGCAGGATCTTCAGGTAACTCTCATCTCAGCCTCACCATGGACAACACCATGCATGTTGATACATAACTATATCCTAAATAAAGCCTGCACCCTCTTTGCATTTCTGTACAGATGAAACATCAACTTTAGACATTTTGTGTACTACTTAAACCAAACAATTTCTGTTAAACTGACAGAAGCTGAACTTGTAAAATCTAATCCATTAATTAATCTTGCTGACTCGTACATATCAAATCTATCAAATCTACTGCTTCTGCACAGTACAGATGATTTTTAGCTTACACCATACTTCAGTTTATTTGCAGTATGAAAATGTGTATGGAATTTTGAATTTACAAAATATACCAAAGTGTTTAGAGGCAATATTGATGAGTAAATCACTTGCAGGTGTTCTCATAATATTAACAGTTTCATAAAAGCAATACTAAGTAATGTCAATCTGAGAACACACGTGAATCAAAAGTGATATGTGTAGTCAGATATATGATGAAGTCCTTTATATTATACAGTACATAGAATGCACCATACAGTATATTACAGTAAATACAGTGAGTTAGGAAACATAAATGAAACACAAAATACTGAAATGAAATAAAGAAAGAAATGAAAAAGCATAAATACAGCAGCTGACAGATGATCACAGATGCATTTTTACACAAATGTGCAGTTCAAATCTTAAACATTTGTCAAAGCCAGATGTAACTGAATAGAAAAGCAAGATGTGATATGATACGATGTAAATCCCTTTTTAATGTTAGAGAGAGAAGAGGAAGGAAATGCTTTAATAATGTCAGTGTCTCCATTTAGCGAATCTTTCCAGGAACGTTGAGCTCTGCTCTCATCTTCATGCTCAGATTCTCAAAATCACAAGACGCTTTCACGCATCGAGCTGGATGATTTTATTGAGGCTGTCGTGAACGAACTCTATTGACGCTACACAGGAAATCTTGCTGCTGATCAATAATTCATTCTCTCCTGCTGGAGTTTGTTCATGTGAAACATGATTTCACACAGCAGGAACACAACTGATTCTGACTTATCTTTAGCACAAAGAAATATTGAACATCTTTAGGTTTTCATTTCAATTTTACATTCATATATTAAGGTTGTGTTACTTATTTCAAAGTATTTCAAAGCGCCTTATCTTGCTACTGGAATAATGCTTTACTTTCAACTTCTGAGTATTTGTGCTATAATGACTTCAAACAGAGTTATGACAATAAAAAAAAAAAAAGAAACAGATCACAGGAGAACTCAGACAGTCATAAATATGATACTTTTCTGTCAAAATTCCAATAGGAATTAGAAAAAAAAAAAAACATTTTGAATGTAACTTCAAATAAAGTTTGAACTTTACAGCAAATTTACAGCATTACGTTACACTAACATACTTAAACCTAAAATTCATAACTTTATTAATCTAACCTTTAAAATGTATGCAGGCACACTCTGTGAAAATGGTAAAAATCAATCAATCAATAACATCCTTAATTAGGTCTCATAATAAAATTCAGTACTTAGGCATTAAATAGAGCAACAGAATGGTTGTGTTATTATCATATATCTATATAACTGTATTCATAATTACTGTAGTATAGAAATATTGAAAAACAAAATCCAATCTACAGAAAAGAGGCTCTGCTTAAGGAAAGTTTGGTAACACTTTATAACAGGGAACATTTATTCACTATGACTTTTCCCTCAATAAATTCCCCATTTGCTGCTTAATAATAGTTAGTAAGGTAGTTGTTAGGTTTAGGTATTGGGTAGGATTATGGATGTATAATAAGGTCATGTAGAATAAGGCATTAATATGTGCTTAATTAATACTAATAAATGGCTAATAATAAACACATTCTAGTAATATGCATGCTAATAAGCAACTATTTAAGAGACTGTAAAATAAAGTGTTACCGAAAGTTTAAATACATATAATGTTCAAATACAAAAGCAAATATAATAGTAAAAAGTATAGTAGTATAGTATACCTAGTATAATAGTATAAATATAATAGTAAAGAACCTAGTAGGAGGGATTTTGTTCTGTTTATTTTTATATTTATACATTTTGAGGTTTTCAAAATTAGGAGGTAAAAAATAATTAAATTGTGTAAAAAAGCTGGATGTTATACAGTGGCAAAATACTACACAGATTATTAAAGTTAGTTGTTTATTTTATGTTTTGTCTTTTTCATAAATTTAATTAACAATGTAGTATTTTGTATTTTTGGTGATGTACGTATTTCTGTAACTGTCTTTCATATATTTTACAGTTTGTGGTTTGGTTAATAAATGGCTGTACATCAGTTGTGGGGGAAACAGTATTTTAATAATGATGAAATAATGAAGTAACAATCTGTCCAGCTTGGTTCTTTATGTGCTTACTGTAGATGTTTTTACGTCACTGTATTTGTCTCCAAAACCACGCGAATCAACTTCATCGCTGAATTGAGAGTGACATGTTCTAGATATGTCTCTCGTGCAAATGCAACATTATCAAATTGCCTTAGAAGCTGACAGAAGACTCCTTGAAAATACATAATTTGATAAAAAGAGCTTATTGTGTATATTTCACAGGACCATTATAAATACTTGTATCTTTTTACAGGAGAGCTGAGATGACAGCATGTGAATATATGGTGAGAGCAACATCACAACGCTGTAAAAACGTGTGTGTGTGTGTGTGTGGCTTAGTTAATTGAATTGGAGCTGCTATATAGGCATCATGAAAGCAGAAGTACAGAACAATTAGGTAGTTTCCATGGGAAAAAAAAGTGTCCTTTTCCATTTCTGTCAAATTTTGTATCAAAAACTGATAGCATGTATGTTAAGAGGGAAAAAAATACGTAACTAAAAACTGAGTGGGCATTTATTGTGTGTGCCGTATTAATGTACTGAGTTCGCTCACAAAATATTAATGCAGACTTTAACTAATCAGGTATTACACGACTGAACTACTAAACCATCGATATTGTATTAGTCTAACAAGGTTTTGTGCCTGACCTTTCTGGTTCAGTAGGATCTTTGTGGGAGAAATTCCTGCCTGTGAATCCATCAGACAAACACAACAGCCTCTGCCGCCCCCTAGTGTCACTGCCGCCCGGCCTGCAACGAATAGGTCTCCTCAAAATGAAAATCATCTCAGTATTTACAAACTTTTGTTATTTTTTGCTGCACCTTACAAAATATTTCTGAAGATTTCCAAAAAGAAGTACACACTAGTCCAACTAGTCCAAATAGTCTTTATATAGCACTTTTAACAATACAGCTTTAAAGTATTAAACAGGAAAATTGTGTATCGATAAAGTAAAAGGACAATAATAAACACTCAGTTCAGCATTGATGTCATTGTCCAGCTCAGTTTAGTTCAAACAGGACCTGTGCCATCAAGTCAATGATATTGCCAGAAATTGTGTTACACAGGTGCTATTTTTGTGATGTACAGAGCACCTGATGGGACAAGGTGATGGAAGAATACGATATGGGAGGAAAAAATGGTTAAGGGTAATTCCATGGAAATGTCAACCTTACCATGAAAAAATTAAGTTTTTACCAAAGGTTTTTACTATACTGATAGCACAGATGTCAACATTTGATGGCTCAAATAACCATTTTTTTTAATTATTTTTTTTTTAGTGCATGATTTTCTGTAGTCTGGTAAGTGCTATTTTCAGGCTTGTCACATCCATAACAAGTACATATTCCTCATAAAAAGACCCATAAAGTATAAGTAACAATCATCGCTTCTCTATTTGTTGGGTATTATTGCATCTGGTTTGTGCATCCTAATTCGCAGAAATCCTACAAAGTATGTAGTCTCTCAAAAACTCAAAAGTCTTTTTTTTGTCACATCCAATAACGCATGATTATTTCCCTTTTTAACATAGAAAACTCATGCATAGACTAATATTTTTCTGATGTTTAGACTCTATCAACAAGGGTTTATTAAAATATAAACAGATGGTTCGGTATATTGGTAACACATACATTGTCTAAGCATTTATATGTCACATCCATAATGCTGGATTTGCCCTTAAATGTATTTGCATTTGCTTACAAAATTTGTGCAATTTCTGACAAAACTTTGCATCCTCTTGCAAAATGTTCACATTTTCACATTTGCATTTTGTTGCAAAAGTATTGTGTTCTCCAAAGAAACTTTGCATAATCTTGTGAAACAGAGCCACTCTGTCCTCCCACAAAAGATTTGCATCTGAATGCAAGTTTCTTTGGGAAAAATCAAAAATTTAGTTGGGGATGAATGCAAAGTTTTTTGAGGGGAATGCAAAAGTTGTGCAAAGTTTCTCAGGTGTGCGAGCAAATGCAAAAGTCTTGCAAACTTTCTCGGGGGAACAAGAGAATGCAAAAGCATTGAAATATAACATTTCCTCAAACCTCATTTTTTGTCATTACCATGTCCCTTTAGGGCAGTTATGAGAGCCATGGCGGAGAAGAGCAATGGCTTTGAATAACAAGAATGAATTTTATTTTATTCTCACATAAGCTATCATAAATGGTTTTGATTGAGGAATCCTTTAAATTGTCAAATTAAAATCAATCTCTCCTTTAAACTCAGCCCGGTTCTTGAAGTTTCAGTGGTTTCCATGCACTTGAAAAGTTTTGAGACGTGACTGAAGCCGTTTCTGAATCAAATGAGCACTTTTAAGAACTCAGAAACTCCCAAGACGTGAAGCTCTCCAGAAAACCAAGAATTTCTCGAAGCTCTGTTGTAAGTCAGTCGTCAAATCAGGTTGTGGGAAAGAAAGCAGCATCTCATCAAAGAAGGGCAGAAGTGTGGGTTTCGTCTTTGATGTCACAAGTAAGACGTTCAAACAGAGCCTGACGGGTCGTGCTCTTCTTCAGGTGTAGGGTCTCAGAGCCAGCTGATGCCTTACCAACGGTTTTCAGAAGAAAACCGCTCTGCCCTCCCCAGCTATTAACATCTCCATCACCTCTGATATCATTTCTAATTATCCTGAGTTACGATGGGAAAAAAACACTTTCTGCAAATCTTGCAGGTCCTAATTTGGAGTGGTGGGAGTTAACGCACCTGCCATATTCCTGCTGACAGCGTGATTTGAGCGAGGGGGTTGTTTTGTTGAGAACGCTCCAGAGAACTTTGAGAGTTGCCAATACCGGCACGGCCGCACCATGTGAAAATGTTGACTGCCGGATGATTGATGGTAGTTATTTGTGGCTTCCTAACCCTCATCCCTTCTCCTGCCTTCTCCACCACTTCTACCCATCCCTGCCTGCATCTCACGCTCCTGTTTTGCGAGGTTTCCGACTCGGAGGCAGTGAAAGGGTGATTAATAACGCGTAATGCCGTGTGAGCTGCTCCCCGTGACATTTGGAGAGGGCGTTCTCCGTCTGTTACACGGCACCTGAATTAACCAATGGAGAGAGAGCTTCCCAAGAGCCCTCAGCAGTCAGCGAGGGTTCATTACATGTCTCAAACATGCATTGTTTGTCCAAAACAAATGATTTTTTATATTATTTTTATTGTGTTTTGTCTCAACACTTATGAAAGCTGTTGGCCATATTATATGCATTGTTAACAATTAAGACTAATTAGCCCTTTTTGTCATCTACTGAATGTACTGAATGAACAGAAGATATGTGATATGTGATATGTGTGCAATATGTGACCCTGGACCACAAAACCAGTCTTAAGTAGCAGGGGTATTTTTGTAGCAACGGCCAACAACACATTGTATGGGTCAAAATGATCAATTGTTCTTTTAAGCCAAAAATCATTAGGATATTAAATAAAGATCAAGTTCCATGAAGATATTTTGTAAATTTCCTACCCGAAATATATCACAACTTAATTTTTGATTTGTAATATGCATTCATGTGGCCAAATTTAAAGATGATTTTCTCAGTATCTTGATTTTTCCCTCAGATTCAAGATTTATAGATGATGTAGAAATCTCAAATTTCAAAATATTGACCCTTATGACTGATGAAAGAGACACTACACTTTTATATATATATATATATATATATATATATATATAAAATTATTAAATTATTAGTGAAGCTGCCTTGAAACAATCTGTACTGTACAAAGCACTATATGAATAAAGATGACGGGACATATGTTTTACTTCATTGGGTTAAATCTCATTAAATCTCTTTGACCCCATAATCAAAAGAAGGTCAATAAATTATATTTTGTATACAGTAAATGAAGTTGGGTTTTATTATGCATTATGATTTTTTTGCATTGTGACATTGTATTCTCAGGACAATTTATCTTTTCCTCAATTAATTAATATATTTCACAACAAACCCACACTCATTTCTTTCTCTTTAATAACTGTAATCCTTCTGGATGTTTTACGTTGTGCTCATTTTGTTTTGTTTTGTAGAAATGTATGACAACAAAATATCAATTTATAATGTGATTGCTATTTTATATAATATACTATTAATATATATTTTATTATGTAAATCAGCACAAATTAAAGGCAGTATGCATGACATTTACATATTTAACAATTTAAAAACCGAAAATGTGTTTTTCACATGAAAACAAATATTAAATATCACATTTTTATATTGCAATAATGCAAATAAGATTATTTTGCATTGTGTTAATGAGCTTAATTGCATAACAATTTGATACGTATTTTCTTTATGCAGAACATTATTTCTTATTAATAAATTCCTAATTTAATTGTTTATTTTATTTTTTATCACCATTTACAAATAATTACAAAAGTCATTATATTATTATTATTAGTATTATTATTTTAATTAAAAATATGCAGTTTTGCCTGTATATAAAACGCAACTTGGACCTCAGTCACATTATGTTTTGTGCAACAAAAAAAAATAAAAATAAAAAACTTCTAGGTGCATGGCTTGTGTGTGTGTGTGTGTGTGTGTGTGTGTGTGTGTGTGTTGGAGGGGTCTGACATTGAGTGTAAGCCCTGCAGTGGGGGGTTGAGGTGTCCCGGTGTCCCAGTGTCCCAGTGGGACCTCCCCACACACACACACACACACACATATGCACTCACACACACACACACACACACACACACACACTAGGTGGCTGTTCATTCAAAAGTCTTTAAAATTATTTGCCATTTCACATCCAAATCAAGTATATTTGTACTAGGAAGACACTGCAGCACATTTAATTTTTTTAATGTGGCACATTTCTGAATGGAAATGAATATTCAGTATGAAATAATGTTGGATGGGGCAGTACTTTAATTTTGGGACCATAAATATTATCATAAACACTGTGCATACTAGTTATACATTTTAGCGAGCACTATACAAGTACAAAAACATGCTATAATGGAGACATATTCAACTTAAAGATTGATCCCATATCATTGTCGACACAACTCATGTTCAGCATGAAAACAGCGAATATCAAAATGCAGGAGCAGTTAGAAGGACAAGACAGACAGAGCGTTTGAGATGTGGAGGGAGAGTGTGTGTTTCATTAAATGGTCAATATATCTTGTGTTTTCTGGATCATTTAAGCCACATTACAGTGCAGTGAAACTCTTTTAATTTCTAAAGTGCCTTTCAACGGCTTTACCTTCAGGCTGGAGGAGAAAACAGCAGCTGGAGCCAGAGAAGCGCACCGGCCGTATACACACACACACACGCAACATACACTCACGCAAATCCATCAAAAATTAAAGATTCCACACAAAAGAATTATCCTAGAAAATCACTTGATTGTTTAAAAGCAAGCTTTTTACATTTTATAGAACAAAAAAATGATGGGGGTACATTAGTCTATTATGAGTGGTTACTTGCTGTCCGTAGTCAAAAGGCCAATAGATTTGGTTCACATCAGTCCATCAGTGTGTCTGTGGGATTTTTATGCCTGTTTAATCATGGGCCAGTCAAAAAACATCTAATATGAAGTCAGATTGTTTAGAGTTGTGGTATCCCTCATGTTACTTTAATACTATTATTAATATTAATGATTATGTCTGCTGTAGAATACAGTTGGTTGGACCTACTCTGATGTGTCTGGTGGTTTGAATGCTTGTGTGTGTGTGTGTGTATATATATATATATAAATATAGTGTTGGGATGTCAAGGTGCGGCTGGAGGTTCAGGGTTGGGTTTGACATGAAGTGGCACGAGCAGGGGAAGGAGTGAATGGATAGAGAGTTTAAGGAGAACTGGGTTGCACGCGATCTAGAATAAAGCGGTTTGAGAAATCAGGAAATGACAAGTGAGGGTGTACAGGAACAGGACAGATGGGGTGTGTCTTTGATGGGTAATACATAAGAAATGAAGCTGGCCTCTCTTTCTGGGGCATTTAGTTCAGGATATGAGCGCTGCTGGGAATTCAATACATCAGTGTTTCATCTGAGAGAATAAAAGAAACGAAGCCCATAAGCCCTTTAATATCTCAGTTGTTTCTCCTATACAAAAATGATCATAAGTGGATCTGAAGCCTTGTGCTTCTCAGATTTTCCTACTGAAAAAAGACCCAGAGTAATCACACGAGTCTAAGAAGAGATCGCAATAATTTTTGCAACTTTATTCTAAATATTGTAAATATCTAACTTTAGGAATAATCTATATTATACTAAATCAATTATGTTGCTTATGACTGTAAACTGAATGTTTTCAGGCTTAGGTGTGGGGTATGATTATTAAACTATTTATGAGACATGGTATATTTTTACAATCAAAGCAATTCAAACTTGAAGTACCACCTTCATGTTTAGTTATACAGCATCAGAAATTGGGTACTCATAGTATTAGATGCTGAAAAACAATGAGATATGATGTGATAGCCTAAGTCATCTGTCTATGTCTTTACACACTCAAACAACAATAAAAATATTCATAGGTCAGATCGATTATTATGGTGGACTGTAGGCCAGTGATAGACTTAAATTCAGTTATGGAAACAACATATTGATTTTTTAGACACGTTTTCTTTATTCAATGCTTTATTCAATCTGTCTGCTGCAACAAGGTAATGTCTAAAAGTATATCATATATAAATATCATTCTATATCCAAAAAAAAAAAACTCACATTATTCTATTAAAATTTGTAAGTAATTGACCCTAAATTTTAAAGAATATTTTTATCCTAATGCATAATTGCATAATAGTAGAATATTTGTATAATAATGCTTAACTGCACAGCAGTATATATGCATCAGAAAACAACTTGATTGTCACAAACAAAATGATAAAAACTAAAAGGATCAGTGTATTTTATTGCTTTAAGTGAAAGCATACCAGATTCAGTATGTTAACGCTTTGTTCAGATCTTTTTCTCTCAAAACACCAATTTGAGCTGCAACTTATTGGGCAAAGAATAGAGAAAAGCAAAATCATCCATCATGATGCACAAAAACAGCCTGCAGCGCAGAAACTGCAGCCACGCAGAGGGAAATATTTGCACAGGCCCGCTGGGCCTCCTCGTATGTAAAAAGCAAAAAAAACATAAATGTTTCAAAAATGTTCTCTTTTTATTAGATGAATTGCACCATTAAATAACATTATACAATGTGAAAATGCACCATTAATTTTCCCCAAAACAGACATAAATATGAGGCGGCGGCTGGTATCTCTTGTCTCAATCTTCGGTGAGTCCCACAGGGCCACATTTTAGAGCCATTCTATCCCATTATGCAAATAGACACAATTGAGGAGAGGACGATCTATAAAGGCGTGTTTGGGGCTCATCACTTTGAAATGTGAAAATAAATGACTTTCTAATTGTTTGGCCTGAAACAGAGAAACGGCCTAATCGAGCAAGCAGCCCAGCGGTGGCGATCACAAAATATTCGCCGGCCTGAACATTAGAGGACAAAAATAATATACAGTCGTGGTGCTTATATAATCAATCACAGGCTATCGAACCAGGAAGAGACATGACATTTAAGGACGGTAAGTGTAAGTATGTTACTAAAGCCTGACTTCATAAAGCTTACATTCATTTATGTCAAGAAATTCAGTGTTTTAAGCCCAATTTGTCTGATATGTAAATAAGCAGAGCTGGGTAAACTGCTAACAATTGTAGTCTGTTGCTGATTACAGTTTACATGATGAAAACGTAGTTAGTAACATAATCTAGGTTACTCAGTTGTATTGTATTTGGACTACTTTTTAGATTACTTTTAGATTACTTTTTATTGTAATTGTTTTGTCTGTGCCGATAGCCTAGTGGGCAGGTGCACTGCCATACAGTGTTGTTGCACTACGGGTGTCCTGAATTCGAATCCCAGCTCAAGGAGCTTTCCCGATCCCACCCCCCTCTCCCTCTCCCTCTCCCACTTCAAAAAACTTAGCATTAAACAAACCATATCAACGCTATATTGCAACCAATTGGTACGTATTTTACGAGGTGGCTGATTCATACGATTTCATATGACCTGACTCGATTGATTTTGTACAGTTTGTCTGGACCCCAGTCATGGGTAGGTTTAGTTGTGGGGTTAGGGGTAGGTCAATTGTTACAAATTGGGGAACTTGTAAAATACATATGATTTAGCCAAAAAATGTACGAATTCGTACTAGTGAAGTCATACGAATTCTTATGAATTAACCACCTTGTAAAATACGAATTGCCATGAGATTAGGTTAACCATACTGATATCAAAAAAAAAGACTAGGAGATAGAAAATATATTACATTTATTGATATAAACATCATAAAATGCATTAAACATTGCCTTAGTGAGTTGATAAAGAGTGAATAGTGAGTCAATAAAAAGCTAATGATGAAATTATTATTATTATTATTATTTTATTTAACCAGGAGGTCACATTAAGATATTACCATCTCTTCTTCCAGTGAGACCTGGTCAAGATAGCAGCACATAAAATTTCACACATAAAGAATCACAGAAATAATACACAATTCACAAAATAAAATCAGATCATGAAAAACAATTACAAGTATCCTTTAGGACATTATACAAAAGACGTTTAAAAGTACTCAGAGATGGCAGTGTATCAAGATTAAGTACATTTTGCAGTACGTTCCAAGCCCAAGGAGCATAAAAGGAAATTTTGACAATACCCTTGGGACTATTAACCGAATGCAAGAACAAGATCTAGTATGTTGATATTGTGTATGCAACATTAATCAATTAGAAAGATAAGATGGTAGAGAGCCTTCGCAATAAATAAGTACATATGTAACTTTCTCTTTTGATGTAAAGATAACCGATCTAGAGATTTGTACAGGAAACAATGATGTGTCCGTGATTGAGCACCCGTGACAAAACGTATTGCTGCATGATAAACAGAATCTAAGCTGCATGCATATATAAATGATCTCCATAATCAGTTATAGATAGAAAGGTATTCTCTAATGTTTTACGAGCCTTAAAAGGAAAGCAGTTATTTAACCGATATAAGAAACCTAGTTTTTAGAAATCATAAAATAATAATAATTTAGCTATCACCAGTGTTTACTAGCTTGCATAATTATTTATTTAATACATGATCTAATTTATCTACAATTTATTTACGACTTTACATTTGTGAATATAGTCAAAGCTAGATGGTAAGACACACAGTAGGATTTTTAAAAAGGAAATTTAAAACAATAAGAATTAGGGAGAATCAATAAATTACAAATCATTTACTGCCAATAAATGTGTGAATAATATGTAAAAATTTTATGTGTTTTATGTAACATACTCTAATAACAAGTACTTAATTTTTGGACTCATTATTTAATCTAGATTACTGTCAGTTACTGCAATTATTGATGGATCAGATCATCCCATGACTTGCCTAACAACAAAAATCATCCCATTCACTCCAGCAATCTCCCGACCCAAGGCAACCCCTAACCTTTCAAAAATACACCCGCTCCCCACATGACGAATGAATTCTAAAGGTTTACCAATTCATCAATGCAGATCTGTTTGGGAATTTCATTTCTTTTTCACTAGCGGCACAGGAATAGCTAATTAATCCACGTTCTACGTGGCGGCGTGTCGTGTTTGTTGTTTATTTTTACTACTGAACGGAGGAACGCAGAAGCCGGCCGTTTTTTTTTCTCCTTCACTCCACGGCAACAGCAGGGAAGGTGATTAATTTTAATACAGCGGGAGGAGATTTTGACCCTAAACAGGAAAGTCTTGTTGAGGTTCTGATTTATTTTTGGAAGGTGACAATGGCATTAATTACGCCGCCGCAGGTGTAGGCCCTAATTTTTCTTCTCCACCCCAGCCTCCGCTAGCCTCGCGTTCAAGACGTGACAACAGCGCAGCAACAACAGCAGCGGGACGGTAACATTTTCTGGCTGTGGTAAGTCAGACCCACTGCAGTTTTCTGGGTGGCTGAAGGGTTTCCTGTCTTCTCACAGCTGAAGCGTATACTTCGACTACTAAAAGAATAGCAGGTAATTTCAGTAACTGAAGTGTAATCTTTAGCTATTTAACTAAAAAAAATTCCCCTCCAAAAATAGAACGAGCATAATGACACACAGGCTCTCTTGGGAACGTTGTGGAGTGACTCATATGAATAAGCAAAGCTATTTTGGGACAATTTCATCTAAATAAACAGCATGAAGGAACCGATTCATTATAACCAAGGGAATTTGCCTGGTTAGCATGACCCAGTTAGCCACTGCTGGTACATGCCATAACTACCCTATTTCTGGCCGCATAAACCATCGTTCTCCTCTGACAGCCATTCGATAGTAGGTGTTACCGATGCCTTTTTTTAGCAGGGTGAAACTGACTGATATTTCTCTTTTACGTCACAGCTTGTGTATTTCCAGGGGGTCCTGCATGAGCTGAGCACTGAGATGAATAGATACTCTCCAACACTCCTGTGAAGATTAATTAAATTACTAAAAGCACACAGTTTTTCAAAAATAAAATCCTTCTGGATTACACTTTATTTCAACAGCCCACATTCTACTGACTATAGGCTAAGTAAATTTTTTAACTGTCAACTAACTCTCATTAATTTTCAGCTACATGTATTAACTCTTGGTAGAGTATTGGTAGACTGTGAGGGTTAACAGAATAAGTTAATATCGGCTTGCAAAGCTATTTAGCCAGCAGAATGACCACCAAAATAAAATGTTAGCAGATATTAATCAGACCATTTACTAATACTGACTGCTAGTTGACATGCAAAAGCTACTTGAAAAATTACTTATGACTAATAGAATGTCTAATGTGGACTATCAAAATAAAGTGTTGCCTAATTCTGTCTATACAACAGTTCTTTCTGGTCCTTGAATCTGACTGGCTGATAAGAGTGTGATATTCTATTAATAACTCCAACCGTTTCACAGTTTGTTCCCTACACCGAAATCCACTATAATTTTAAAAATAATACTGTTTTGTGTCATGGAATGTAGTTTAGCCGAGTAGTAGTAGTATTTTAGCTGAGAATGTACTAGTTTGGACTTCAAATATGTGGTTTGTTAATAAAGATTACATCTATTTGAAAATTTGCTTCAACATTTTCGGAGATGTGAGCTCCAGGGTGTTCAGCACGAACCCGTCGAGAGTAGCCTCACCTCGGCCAGATCTTCTGGAATTTACCACTGGCTCTGGTTAAACATGAGATATAATTCATTTTTGGTAAATCTACCGGGCAGTCTTTGGTCTCATTAATCTATCATTTGTAGAGGGCAAAATCTCATCACATTATATTTAACTATATTAAACATTATAAATACTATGTAACTTCAGTGCTGTGTATCAGAGCACTTTCTTTGTACTTTTGACTAAATTGTCTAGCAACTTTTATGATGGCTGTTGTTGTTGTTGTTTATTAAATATTATTATTCAATAAATAATATTTTATATAAATAATAGTAGTTTTTAGTATTGGAAAACAGTGTGTATGCATGTGTTCATGATGCTGATGTTAGTTACATTGTTTCGCCATTAGATGGTGTCAAGAAACTGTCTTTACAACTGTCTTTGCAAGACTTTTATATTGAAAAAGACTGAAATGGAAGTTATTTTTACTTTTAACAACAGCTGAAAATTGGAAATCACCCTTACAGATGAAAGGATAGTACGACAAAGATATCGCTTTCCTTAGCGGACATTCAAACTAATGTTTTATTGAGAACATGAGATTCATCTGAAGAATGAATACTGGATCAAATGCAGGTAATCACACTCACTGAGCCTATCTCTCTCTCATAATACTCTACTATATATAGTACACTGCTTTTAATACAGCAATACAATAAGCTTCTAATGAAGATATTTAATGTCCGTTACTAGTTTAAAGTGATGTTTTCAAATTAGTAATGGAGGCTTGGGCTCAGCTGTTAAACTGTCAAACTGATATTTTAATCTGTGGAAGAAAGTAGTTGTGCACAAAAGAGGACACTGTTGTTTTTTCGTAAGTATTTACTCACTTGTGCCGTTGAACTGTTGTATAAATGTAATACACACTCGTAGATGTGAGATATGACTGTATATCGGCACGCTATAATTATCTCACGACTATGAGTGTGATATTGCTCATATAAAACGTCTTCAATAAACCCCCATTCAGACTGATACAGGTAAAGAGTAGAAAGTGCAACATTTTGTTTAAAAAATTGATTCTGAGAGTTTCTTTGTAAGTGTGAAGTGCATGAAACATATCTGAGAGCAGGGAATTCATTCTTGTGTCTGACAGACAGGTAAACAAGTGGAAAACAAGGAGTGTCAAGGGTAGATCAAGAGCAGCCTTGACTGAGACAACCTGGCAACATTTATCCTGCTCTGAATGAGCTAACAGTGTGTGACATGAACATTTGACTCATAGCAGATCATTCACACTGTATACTGACAGTGACAGTTTCATCTCTATGAACTTCTGAAACAATATAGTAGACCTGAGTGTACAAAACCTCATAGTTGACTCAAGAACACCATAGTCAAAATGGTTGAGAAATAGGTTCTTTGGTGCTTTAAAGATATATATGAGCGATGTGATTAATGGGGTATCTGAATAAACATTCATTAAGAAACCCCGCTATCTATTAAAATACCCAGCATCCCAGCTGATGATACTTGAGCACAGACTCCAGTCCGAATGTTTTCCGCTGTGAAGAGGCGCTGCTGTGTGTCTGATTTTGACAGCACTTACCAAGGGATTTAAGTGTGATGGCTCTTGTTCACAGGCACTGCTAATAAATTATCACCTCTGAGTTCTTGTATAAGCAGTTGACAGTGACAGACGAGGAGGGAATAGGTCACACTTCCCCTCCGCTTTCTGAATGTAAACTCAGAGTGGAAACAATTTCTTTTTAAGGATTTTTGTGCTGATAGTCTTTAGTTGTTCTTCTCAGCAGCCGCTGAACTCAAGATAACATGAAGTTGAGCCATGAAGTCTACAAATAAAACAGGGGCATACATTAGACCAAATGGCAAAAATGGATTTAGCCTGTGAAAAATTGTTGAATAATTGTAAATGTTGCTGTACCTTAAGATCATCAGCAAAAAATATCTTTGTTATCTTGTGAAATGTACATGTTTATAATCATTATGTTGATCAAAGTGCCATATCTTTTATTTTTTAAATAAGCATTTTAAAATATCTTACAAATGCAAAAACAGCTGTGCAAACATAACTCTATGTGTTATCAAGGGTTGCATTTGCTGTGTAAAACAGTTTATGACAGGTAAATTAATATTTCATTGGCTCATAATCTAGCTGCGGGAGCTGCTGGGATGTCCCGTCTTCCTCCTCTGCCAATGCTCTTGAATTTAAGCATTCAATCCAGTGAATTAACCCTCTTTTCTTAAGATACGCACGTGAAAGCTGCTCAGCGTCTTCTGCAGGTCTCCACACACAGCGTGGCGTGACAGCGAGCCTCATTATGGGGTGAATTAGCGCCCCGTGTAGCCCTGATTACCCCCCTGGTGAGCGGACACACAGAGCGGTGCCCGGCCCCCGCCGGTCCGTCCTGTTCCTCCTCTCCCGAGTGTTGTCTCTTCATTCCTCTGACAGCTCCCTCATTTCTCCATTACAAATTGCCGGCGGCTTCCCTCGGCATGCATCACGGCGTGAGGAGCCAGCCTCAATACCGCCGCTCGGGCCGGTTCATTTATTACCGAGTTTGTTTGCACTCTTATCTGCGGCCTTGCCTGGCCGGACCATCCATCACACACACATCTGCCTGCTGCCCGTCCCACCCCCAAAGCCCCAACGCTGGCAATATCTCTGTCTCTCTCCCGCTCTGTCTTTCTCACTTACACAGCCATCTGTCTGCCCGCTCTACTCCTCCTCCTGAATTCTCATGTTTTTTTGTTTCCATTTCACCCTTTTTTGAGAACTGATGTGCTCATTTTTTCCTCATAAGCTGGTATTGCTGGCATGTATCTTTTTTTTGCACTTTTATTCATTTATACATGAAACTTTAGTTGAGTAATAAACGTCTTCCTCCACTGAAAGGTAAAGTTTAGGGACCAACAATGTTGTCCCTCACAAATGTCCCCTTATTAATGAAAGAAATTATAATTATGACTTGTTTGGATGTCGGGCTAATCTACATTCAGAAAGGAAACATCGTAAAGGGCCAGACACACCAAACCACAGAGAATGAGCGCCTCTCTTCGCCTGTGTCCAAGACAAAAATCTGCAGTTGAACACACCATAAGACTACAGCCAATGGCTGGCTAACCCATACATTTTGTGCCTGCAAGAGAGTAAACAACTCTCCTTACCAGTAGGTGGCAGTAGTCTGTATTTGTTATGCAAAAAGGGAAACTGGAAGAGCTAAGAATGACAAAGCAGCGAAAGCTTAGCGATTTCACACCAGTCTCGCTCCCCACAGACATACTTACAACAGCCAGTTGGAGTGATTTCTCTCACCGACGGCTCTGACACAAGAAACCACTGACAGTGGTCCAAAAAAAAAAAAAGCAAAACAAACCACCAAATCTAGGCAGCTGCTTAACAGCAGCCCAACTTTGGCTGACGGCTCACCATTGGCTTGAAATTTGGCAACGGAAGTAGTCCAGGAACTTGTCTTCTAAAGCCATACAGTAGGTGTGTGAGGAAAAGATGATATTCTCATAATCACAGATAATCCATTACATTTCAAACAAACAGTATGTACTAAATCCACCATTCAGAGTGAAAAACTTTGGATTTCCTGTTCTAAGTTGTAATTTATGTATATGGATTTTCAAGTAATCAGTGCTGGATTATGAACCAGGCCAGAGGTCTGCTTTGTGGCCAGTCGTCATGTCTCATTTCGAAGGTTGCGCGTCCTCTGGAGGTCGTACAACTACAAGAGTTTACACCTTATGAGGAATAACAGTCAGTTTTGTAATGATAACTTTGTGGCGACAAATGTGAGCTCTTGAAAGTGCAACCTTCAAAATGAGAAACAACTATCATATGTTAGGCCAATGTTTCCCAATCATGTTCTTGGAGGCACACCAACACAGCACATTTTCAGACTCTTCCTACTCAAGCACACCTGACTGAACTCATCACCTTGTTAGTAGATACTCCTATATGAGAAATGGATGTGTCAGATAGGGGAGGCATCCAAAATGTGTATTGTTCCAGGTACTCCAAGAATAGGGTTGGAAAACACTGTTAGGCTACCAAAAGTCATGTTTTGGTTACACTTTATTTTGATAGTCCACATTAGACATTCTACTAACTATAAGTAAATTTGCAACATCACGTCAACTAATTCTTATTAATTTGCAACTACATGTCTACTAACTCTCAGAGCAGACTGTTAGGTTAGGTTTAGGGTTTGGTGGAATAAGTTGACATTTACTTGCAAAGTTTAGAAGAGTGTTAGAAGATATTAAGCACAGTCTACTAATACTCTAGTAACTAGTTGACATGCAGTTGCAAAGTTACTTACTGTTAGTAGAATGTCTAAAGTGGACTATCAAAATAAAGTGTTACCCATGTTTCTTTTTTTTAGCCAAATGCCAGATAGGATAAGGCACTTCTCAGTCCTGTCCTGGAGCAGTGCATCATTAGCCCGGGACACACCAAGCCAATGATCGGCCGTCTGCAAACGCTGGGCCATCGGTGAGTGTCTTTCAGACTAGTGTCTTCCACACATCGGTTCTAATCGACAGGAGTCTGCCCAATTTAACATGCTAAATTGGCACCAGGACCATCGGGGCCGCCTGCTTGAGTGAGAACTCTGATTGGATGCTAAGTTTTGTCGAGTCAGTGCCCGAGAATTAAAGTGAAAGTGCAGAAAACAAGGAAGTAAATGAAGATGGCACAAACAGAAGGCTGTTTTCATTTTGATCTTTCCCAAGCAAATATGCAAATATTTTCATAACAATATGAGCAGCTAATAATGAAGAAATTTATCAACATAACTCATATTCAAAATGGTAAGCAACTACTGCTTTGTTTACGTTTCGAATATCTCCTATATCTTTGTTTCGTTTTTTCTGACGAGAAAAGCTGCTGATGTACACAGCTAATTCCTCTCATGCAGGCGCAGAACACACATGTAAGTTTTCAGTTGGCTGTAGTCTGAGTGGTGTGTTCAAGCGCAGCTTTTTGATCCAGACGCTGCTGATGCAAGGCAACAACACTGTCGGCTTTTGTCGGCACTAGTTCTTCGAAGTCAGCTTGGTGTGTCCCGGCCTTTACACCTGTCTTGGGAACCCCTACCACTGCATTTTTTAGATGTTTCCCTCATCTAAAGCGGGGCACACACTACAAGATAATCTGACCATTTTTGGACTGAATTCTCCCATTCTGACAATCCTAGGTAAGGCCCTGATTATCTTAATGGTTCTACAGATGATCTTACCAGATTTTCCTGTGGTGTGAGGTGTGGTAAGAGTTACTGAATCTGCTCAGGAGGACGTTGAGGCCACACTGATCTCAAATTGTAATATCCAACATGTTGAATATTTATAGTCAGAAATCCTCGAGGACAAACACACACACACACTCTATAGACTGTCACATGGAACGAAATGATTCCCAATCAGAAAGTGAGCTGACAGAAGACATAAATATTGCTCACCTCCACCTTACACATGTAAAATACACATTCACCCCATCTCCACAACTTCATCCAAACCTTTTCATTTTCTGCAGATTTTTGGTAAAAAATCCTCTTGTCCGTCGTCTGCCATGTCTTTCATAAGTCATGATGAAATGTCAGTCATGTTTGACCATGGGAGATTTTGCCTGATTTCTCATGTTCACAGTTTGGAGCCGCATTTCCTAAAAGCATCGTAAGGCTAATTTGACCGATGAACCTTTGTCATCAATGGAGACAAAGGTTCTTCAGTGCTTCAATGCTAATTATAATGCTTTTGAGAAATGCAGCCTCAGCTGCTCAGAGGTTCTCAACTCTTGCCCTCGAGTTCCACTTTCCTGCAGAGTTTAGCTCCAACTTCGATCAAACTCACCTGCCAGTAGCTTTCTAGTAATCCTGAAGACCTTGATTAGCTTGTTCCGGTGTGTTTGTTTAGAGTTAAATCTGAACTCAAGGAAAGTGGACCTCAAGGGTCAGAGTTGAGAACCTCTGGGTTAGTGTGTGGTGTAGAGGTCTTCACGGGGTCCACTTGGATCCAAAAACCTAAAGAACCAAGCAGGTTTGGGTCCAAAACTTCTAGAAGTGCCTTGGACACGGGTCAGGTTCGGTATTAGCGTCTTCAGGTTTTGGATAATAAATGAAAATAACAATAAAATAACAAATAAAATTTGTATAAACTATCCCAGATGCGTACCTGAACATTCGAAAAGGAGCATATTTTTGTAACCTCGCACGCAGAAATCCACCTTACAGATATGAGATCCATCCAGAAAATCCACTGGCGTCATTACACTGATTGTTCATGCAGGGCTTCTCTTTTTTTGTGTGCTGAAGCCTTTCGCCAGAGATGAGGTAGCAGACAACTGTAGTGAATCCATAAATTATTAGGCTATTGATTTAATTTTTCTCAAACAATATGGTAACACTTTAGTATAGGGAACAATTCTCACTGTTAACAAATTGCTTATTAGCATGCTTATTAACATATTGGCTGTTTATTAGTACTTATAAAGCACCTATTCTGCATGAACATATTCTACATCTCACCGAATACCTAAACTTAACAACTGCCTTACTAACTGTTAATAAGCAAATTAGGAGTTTATTAAGGCAAAAGTCATAGTTAATGTCATAGTTAATACCGAGAACTGGACCTTAAAATAAAGTGTGACCCATATTTATTTTTCAAATCCACAGGTCACAACTGAAAGATGAACTTAGAAATAACTTGTATCCATCAGGCAGACAATAATATAAAGTAATAATAAATAAGTAAATAAATAAATGAAAGTAATGAAGCAGCAGCCAAATCAGTCAGCAACAGGTATAAACACAAGCATTGACCAGAGTGGCCGCGTCAGAGCTGTAATGCACCGCAGACTTGTGCAGTACAAGGGGTCGAAACACATGCCAAGGCTGCAATCTACTCCAGTGGTCGTGTCGGAGCCATAAAGCGCCACAGACATGTTCAGTGTGTTCATTTTACAGTGTGGATAGCTTTACTTATAACACAATCAGAGTTATATTACAAATTATCCTGGCACTTATAAGCTTTAGAACGGCAAAGACAGGTGATTCTCTTCATCAGTCCAAAACAAGTCTAATAAAGTGCATCCATCCATAATAAAAAGTGCCTCACACTGCTCTGGCGGGTCTCCTGTAGCAAATCGATGCATTTTTGTAAGAAAAATATCCATATTTAAAACATAAGAATCACTTTAATCTAGCTTGCACCAACTTCTTTGACAAGGCACGTGGCAGTACTGAAACATCGTCTAAGCTGTTTGCCAACCAGAACGCACTGGGACAGCCAACCAATCACATTCGGTGACAACTTATTTACATTATGTGATGTTCCTTTTGTAAGCTTTGTACATTTGGGCCTTTTTTTTAGGAAACAAAAATGGTTTTATCTACAGAAGTCTACGGAAGCAAAAATTTTGAAACTCAATATCTCAAAAGTGCTCAGAATGCAGATAGAACCTTACAATTCTAAGGCGACAAAATGTGAAGTGTTGAAAGTGTTGGGTTATGAGAAATGCTACGATAAGGGATCTCACAGTTGGGGTGCTCCAAAGATGTGCGCCCAGAAGTCTCACAGGACTATGTTGTGCAAGTACTGCTTAGAGAAAAATGCAAAAACATCTTTAATATAGTGTACTGGCGGCAAATCCCTGCCTGGAAGAACTCTGTCCCTGACTGATTTAAGATGTTCATATTATGTGGAATAAAATCAGCTAACTGATGTTTTACCCTCAAAATTATGGTGGGGCAAAACTGATGGGGCATCTAATTTGCTCAGCGCTGTGTGTTTTATGGGTTTCCAGACGCACCACCTGATTCCCTTTCACTGGAGCTCCGCTCAGACCCGTTGAGGCCAGTTGCCAACTGATGAAGGATCTTCCTTCCAATTCACTTGTTATTGTGCTGTCCAGGTGACAAGTATACCTATAGAGTGAGTATTTATTTCAGGAATGTTTTCTTCCATTTTTCTGTCATGATGAATGTTTCTTTTATAAATCCATCGGCGAGGCTTTTAAACCATAAACAATATTTCTTGGGGCCAAAGATTCCTTGTGCAGCACTCTTGAGGAACCTTGAGATTTCCTGGCTGTGATTTAATGGCTCATAACTCTTGAAAGGCAATCCTTCTTCCTCTTCTTTCACCTTCTCCTCTTTCAGCCACTACGCTGCCTTTAGTCCACTGGATGGCCAGCAAACCGAGGACAGTGGACGAAAATATTACCCACAATTCCCTGTATCACAGTAGACCATACAGGCTACAGCTGATCTTATCAGTGGTATCGTAGATTTAATTTGAACACGAGGATCAATTTTCACTATTAAGCAGTTGCTTTATAGCATGCATACTACTGCATGCATATCATAAAGTGTTATCAAAAAGCTTTTTCACACATTTAAAATGTTTTTAGATTTATCCATTTACTTTTAAACATCTTCAAACCAAACTTTAACTTAACTTCACCATCAGACTAAGTAATCCAAACAAGATAAATTGGCTACAAAGACACGTATCTGTGCTAACACACAACACTCTATACACCCCAACGCAAACGTACATAAACAAAAACAAGCCCATTTTGAGCCAGTTCAGACTGACAATAAATACATTGTGGTTAGTGACATGTAAAAATCATTAGGCTGATATCACTAATTGTGTTTTCCTTTCTCTTTGCGCATAATCCTAAGCTTCTCGCTGCAGTCTTCATTAATAATGCATGGATTAATTAAAGCTTTCATAGGATTTCTGCACATTGAACCAGCGAGATAAAAAGCATCCTATTTCTCATTGCTGCCCCACGTCTAGACCTCTTTTTTACTCATTCTCTTAATTGTATGGTTTCCATGTTTTGTCGACAGCAGGATTAATTTCACAATAGATCAAGCGTATTGATCCTCACCGTCAATGTTATTTAATTTTTTTCAGGGCGCTAATTACCTCCAACAGTTGAGCGCAAATTGCATTGTAACTTGTCTGGGTGTTCTCCGAAGAAAACAACCTAGAGAGGAAACATAAACACTAAATCATTACTTAGAGGTTAGAAACCATGAAATCCAAACTTAGTGCATGTCTGTAAAGGCCGGGACACACTAAGCCAACTGTCCAGCTACTTTTTTTTTGGTGTGTTCAACTCGTCAGGCTTACACTGGTGGCAGTTTACCTTATTCAGCATGTTAAATCAGCATTGAGGCCAATCGCTGAGAGCAGGAACTCTGATTAGATGTTCAGTTTAGCTAACATCGCTAGACGTTTAGTCATTGCATGAGAATTAAAGCGAAAGTGATATCGATACAGCACAGAGAGAAGGCTGTTCTAATGTTTTGTGATTTTACCCAAGCATTCCAATATGCAAGTATTTTCATAACAACATGAGTCGCTTAAAATGAAGAAAGTTGTCAAAACTTATATTCAAAATGTCAGGCCTGGTTCTATGGGGGTGCTAGAGGGTGCTAAGCAAGCGAAAATCACCTCGTTGAAAAAAACAGCATATGCTGGTCTGGTATGTTTTGAAGCATGGCAGTTGGTTTGAGCTGGTTCAAGCTGGTCCTAAGCTGGTTTTAAGATGGTTATGAGCTGGTTTAAGCTGGTCATGTGCTGGTCCTAAGCAAATAGCTCCTGCTCAGGACCAGCTCATAACCAGCTCAGGACCAGCTTAAACCAGCCCAAACCAGTTGCAATGCTTTAAAACATATCTAACAGGCATATGCTGTTTTTTTTTCAACAGAGTAGCACACTCAGTCAGAGCTGTAATAATGACATTTCATTGCAGATTTGGCAAACTATCCAGTGTGTTATGGTTTGCTCTCTGGAGATCAGTTTCTATTTCAATGTGTTTTTGCAGCGTTGAGCAATGTCGCCAATCTCCACTATATCTGTTGATTTCTTGAATCCAACAGCCAATCAGAGGCATTTAAGTTTAAGTCTTTCGTTCTTTTAATTGTGATAATTTTGGCTCACATTTAACAAAAACCCACCAATTCACTATCTCAACCAATAAAAAAAAAAAACATTTTTAGTGAATTGTTGGCCTTCTGGAATGTATGTTCATTTACTGTATATGTACTCAATACTTGGTAGGGGCTCCTTTTGCTTTAATTTCTGCCTCAATTCGGCGTGGCATGGAGGTGATCAGTCTGTGGCACTGCTGAGGTGTTATGGAGGCCCAGGTTTCTTTGACAGTGGCCTTCAGCTCATCTCCATTTCTGGTCTCTTGTTTCTCATTTTCCTCTTGACAATACCCCATAGATTCTCTATGGGGTTCAGGTTTTTGCTGGCCAGTCAAGCACACCAACACCATGGTCATTTAACCAACTTTTGGTGCTTCTGGCAGTGTGGGCAGGTGCCAAATCCTGCTGGAAAATGAAATCAGCATCTTTAAAAAGCTAGTCAGCAGAAAGAAGCATGAAGTGCTCTAAAATTTCTTGGTAAACGGGTGCAGTGACTTGGTTTCCAAATGAAATACAAAACTTGCTCTCATCTGAAAAGAGGACTTTGGGCCACTGGGCAACAGTCCATTTCTTCTTCTCCTTAGCCCAAGTAAGACGCCTCTGACGTTGTCTGTGGGTTAGGAGTGGCTTAACAAGAGGAATACGACAACTGTAGCCAAATTCCTTGACACGTCTGTGTGTGGTGGCTCTTGATGCCTTGACCCCAGCCTCAGTCCATTCCTTGTGAAGTTCACCCAAATTCTTGAATTGATTTAGCTTGACAAGCCTCTCAAGGCTGCGGTTCTCTCAGTTGGTTGTGCATCATTTTCTTCCACACTTTTTTCTTCTACTCAACTTTCTGTTAACATGCTTGGATACAGCACTCTGTGAACAGCCAGCTTCTTTGGCAATGAATGTTTGTGGCTTACCCTCCTTGTGAAGGGTGTCAATGACTGTCTTCTGGACAACTGTCAGGTCAGCAGTCTTCCCCATGATTGTGTAGCCTAGTGAACCAAACTGAGAGACCATTTTGAAGGCTCAGGAAACCTTTGAAGGTGTTTTGAGTTGATTAGCTGATTGGCATGTCACTATATTCTAATTTGTTGAGATGGTGGGTTTTTGTTAAATGTGAGCCAAAATCATCACAATTACAAGAACCAAAGACTTAAACTACTTCAGTCTGTGTGCACTGAATTTATTTAATACACGAGTTTCACAATTTGAGTTGAATTACTGAAATAAATGAACTTTTCCATGACATTCTAATTTATTGAGATGCACCTGTAAATAAAAGCCTATTTAATTCAAAATAAGCACCATGATGCGTCCAACATCAACTTCCTGTTTCAAGAAAAAACAGGAAAACAATATAATTTTAACCTTAGAGTACATTATCTTTTTAGATACTCCACTTGATACTTAATGGCTTGGTTAAAAGATTAACCATATAGTGCACTTCAATGGTGGCCAATAGGTTGACAATCCAAATTACAGTTTCAATGCAGCTTCAAAGGGCTCAATGCGATTCCAGCCAAGGAATATGGGTCTTATCTAGCAAAACGATCAGTCATTTTCTTTAAAAAATAAAATAAAATAAATAAATAAATAAATAAAAATGTATATACTTTTTTAACCACAAAAGCTCATCTTGCACTACCAACCAAGTGTTTACAAAGCGAACGTGCAAAGAAAGTCGAATGGCCTTTACAAAAAAAAACGTAAAACAATGCTGGATGAAGTGGGATGATTTTGAAGTTGGAGGAGAAAATTAGATAGTGTTTTTAGCCCTCCACTGCCTTTTTAAATGGCGTACAAAGAATTAACCGCACATGGAATTTTCAATGTGATTACACAGTGTGTGAGGTCAAGCTAGTGCAATATGTGCATTTGTGTTTAAAAAGTATATACATTTTTTGTTTTGTTTTTAGAAAATGACTGATCGTTCATGAAGCTGCATTGAAACCGCAATTTGGACCTTCAACCCATTGATCCCCATTGAGGTCAACTATACTCTGTTGAAAAACCCAGCATATGCTGGTTAGGTATGTTTTGAAGCATGGCTGTTGGTTTGAGCTGATTTAAGCTGGTCCTTAGCTGGTCATGTGCTGGTCCTAAGCAACTATTTTCTGGCTGTGGACCAGCACATGACCAGCTTAAACCAGTTTAAACCAGCAGCTGTGCTTCAAAACATACCTAACCAGCTTATAGGTTTTTGAACAGGATATTGAAAATATCCTAAAATATATGTAATGTTTTCCTCAAAAACTTCATTCTTTTTGAATGAAGAAAGAAAGACATGAACATCTTGGCATGACATGGAGGTGAGTAAATTATTAAGAAAATTTTATTCTGGAAGTGAACTAATCTTTTAACACATGCGTAAACCAGTTTGAATCTTGCTTGCAACATTTAATGATCCCATTGCATCTTAAAGCAGTAACTTTCAGCTCAGAAAAGGCCAAAAATTCAACTAAAAAGAAGATATTGCCAATATGCTGTGTCTGACACTATCATACTGTCTCATGCATTGGGAGCAAAAACCCAAAATGAAGCAGATTTAGCATGAAAGTATTACCTTTGCCTATTAGAGTGTGGAACTCAATTTACCATCCATTATTTTTTCTTAACAGCCATGAAATTGTAGTTGTGCATTATTTTATATGGTTTTATGTTGTATTTATGTGACAAACACAATGCAATTGTGTCACATACAGTATCATCAATGAGATGAGCCTCTCTCCAGCTCTTTGAGAAACTGCACCTGTCACATAAATATGAAAAATATATGATTTTGGTTGCTTATAAATGTCTTTTGGTAGTTTTAAGATGTAGTCATTTTGTTTTAATGGAATAGTATGCAGGACATTATCCATTCTCAGTGAGAAGTCCATATATGGTACATCAGAAGCTGAGGGTGTGACAGATAAAGAAAGTAATTTTCATGAATTTGGAGAGTGCGAAATGTTTACGATTCCTCATCTGTCAACAATGGCTTACACAGTCAAACTTCCTAAAAGGAATACATTGGCAGAAGAAAAAAAAAGAGATTAAAAAACTATAAGAGCATTCAAAGCATTTGATATGGATGCTTCCCTTGCTTCTGCTTGACAGATAAATATACGGTAGTGTCTAAATCTGGCAGAACTACTAGAACAGCTAACATTGCTTACAGTCCCTTAAGTGATTTAATGGCATCTAAAACATTTTTTTTTCTCGCCTGACACACATAGGGCATCACAATTAAGATAAAGTCTTACGACATCTGTGCGACCTGGGACTCACGGTGCCGTAACCCTGTGTGTTAAACACTCGTCTCTCACCTTCCTCTCTCTTTTTCTCCCCTATCAACCCCTCTAATGAACTGAAAGGTCAAAGCACTAATAAAACTATTAGCAGAAATGAAACTCCCCAATGTGTTAATGCACTTTTAATTCCTGTTAGCAAATTTCATCCCCCAGCAGTTTGCCTCACGCTAATGAGAAATAAAATACCGTGCGCGCAAGGGGAAAGGAATTTTCAGGCGGCGTTTGCGAGGGGGACAGTCCGATAACTCTCCTGCCGGCGCGCTGCTGCGCGACACGGGGTGTTATTCATGGGCTGAGGCCTGGTTCCAGCCTCCTGATTCTGTCGGGTTAATTAAAGAGCACATCTCCATCTGTTCTCATTCAAACGGCCCATCTCTCTTCCTCAGACACCAACCAGTATCTCCTCTGTTTTTATCTGCATTCTCCTTCTCATGGTATTTTGCTAGCTCAATGTGTGAAGGTTTGTTTGAATGCCTCTTGAATGTCTTGAATGCGTTATTGTGAGTTGCGGTCAGTTGGGTCATTCCTGCAGTTCCATTTCTCATCATACATGTTTTCATTTATATGTCTTTTTATACTGTAGATGGAAATTATAGTATTTCTGCAACAATATCACAATTGTAGGTAGCCCTGCACATAACGTGTGTGGATATTGTAGTGACAAATTAAAGGCATAGTTCACCCAAAAATGAAAATTCTGTCATCAATTACTCACCCTCATGTCGTCCCAAACCCGTAAGACCTTCATTCATCTTTGGAACACAAATAAAGATATTTTTGATGAAATCTGTGAGCTTTCTGACCCTCCACAGACAGCAAAGGTACTACACCTTACAGAGTTTTCATTTTTTGTTAAATTAACCCTTTAAGAATGGGATACGATTTAACAAAAATGAGGAAACAAATGAATAAAACATAGCCATGAATCAGTAAATCATGAATCAATAAAAAGTCTTAATTGATGGTCACAATATCTTTTTTTCCTTCTGCATCTCATGTGCAGGGCTCCGTAAAATTAACTAAACATAGGACCTGGATGATCTACGACTGTTTTTTGTTTTGTGATGGTTGTTCATGAGTCCTTTGTTTGTTCTAAACAGTTAAACTGAGCACTGTTCTTTAAAAAAAATCCTCCATGTCTTGCAGGTTCTTCAGTTTTCCAGCATCTTTTGCATATTTGGCCCCTTTCCAGCAGTGACTGTATGATTTTGAGATTCATCTTTTCACACTGAGGACAACTGAGGGACTCAAACACAACTATTAAAAAAGGTTCAAACATTCACTGATGCTCCAGAAGGAAACATGATGCATTAAGACTCGGGGGTGAAAACTTTTGAAAAGGATGAAGATGTCCAATGTTGTTTATGCCTCACTGCAACTGTATATGTAAAAAATATATATGTTTAATAAGATGTTTTTTTGTTGTTGTTTTTCTTTTCTATAACCAATGTTTTTAAAACAAAGCATCTTTTTTGTTTCAGTATGTACTTTTTCGTTGTTGGTGTTGTTGCTTTTTTATCATCAAGCACTTTAACAGTCCCTTTACCATCATTTAAAAAAAACAATACTAATTAGGAAACAAATATACTTATATAAGAATATATGTGCAAAGAATATATGTGTTATTTGCAATTAAAATATAGTTTAAATTTATATGATTACGAGTACTTTAGTAGAACTTTAAGAACATCTTTATATGTATAATTTTATAATTACTTCTATTAATCTACTTCTAGCTATGTATTTGAAATACAGTTAAACGTTAACACTTTAGTATAGGGAACAATTCTCACTATTAACTAGTTGCTCATTAGCATGCTTATTATTAACATATTGGCTGTTTATTAGTACTTATAAATCACATATTATGCATGACCATATTCTACATCCCTAATCCTACCCAATACCTAAACTTAACAACTACTTTACTAACTATTAATAAGCAGTAAATTAGGAGTTTATTGAGGCAAAAGTCATAGTTAACGGTTTATTAATAACAAGAATTGGACCTTAAAATAAAGTGTGACCGAAACACGTATGTCTTGTTTTTAAATATATTTGAAATTACACATTTGTAATGATGAAGTTGGAATTCAGCACATTTAAAATATGTGACCCTGGACCACATAACCAGTCTTAAGTCGCTGGGGTACATTTGTAGCTATAGCCAAAAATACATTGTGTGTGTTACAAATCTGGTCGGTGTTCTCTGTGACCGCTCACCACCAGATGTCACTCTCACCTTACCCACACACTCTGACTGTTGCACCACACTCCGGACTACATCTCCCGTCATGCATCACGCTGAATGCGTCAACTCATGTGACCAATCAGCGGCACTATAAAAGACCCGGTCTTTCCCCATGCAAGTCACAGATTGTTGTTGTTGTTGTATTTCTATTGTTAGCGTTCCCTAGTTTCCTGGTTCCCTAGTTCCTAGTTCCCTCGCCTGCTCCCCCGTTTTCGTCTGTTCACCGCCTGCCTATTGGACTTTAGCTCTTGTTTATTGGTTTATTCTCCTAGCCCAGCCCCTTACGGATTACGTTTGCCACGGATCGACCCTCGCCTGTTTCACGGACTTCTATTGTGCATCGCCTTCGTTATACCTGTCTGCCATTGTTGTTTGACCCCGCCTGTTCGACCATGTATCTGTCTCGTCCCCTGAATAAAAGCTCGCAGATGGATCCGCTCGCCTCTCGTCTCTCACTCCCCGTTACAGTGTGGGGCAAAATTATTGATTTTTTTTTATGCCAAAAATTAAGTAAAGATCATGTTCCATGAAGATATTTTGTAAATTTCCTACTGTAAATATATAAAAACTTAATTTTTGATTAGTAATATGCATTGCAAAGAACTTAATTTGGACAACTTTAAAGGCGATTTTCTCAATATTTAGATTTTTTGAACCCTCGGATTCCATATTCAAATAGTTGTATCTCAGCCAAATATTGTCCTATCCTAACAAACCATGCATCAATGGAAAGCTTATTTATTCAGATGATGTATTAATCTTAATTTTGAAAAAATGACCCTAATGACTGGTTTTGTGGTCCAGGGTCACATATTAGCACTAAATATATTATGAAATGTACACTACAGTTGATAATAGTTACTAATTCATTTGGTGTACCTCAAGGTTCAATACTGGGTCCTTTGTTATTTAATTTGTATATTAATGACCTGCCTGATATTTCTGCATCTAATTGGTTAGAAAATTCATGTTTACATCTTATGGTTAGTAAAACTGTTTAGGCAATATATATATATATATATAAGGAATTATTTAACCATTGAGGCTTCAAAGTAGAGATGCACGATATTGGATTTTTGCCGATATCCGATATGCCGATATTTTTTCATCTCACTTTGGCCGATACAGATACCGATATATATCATTTTATTTGGAAAGTTAGTTTTTAACAATAACTTATCTGTTAGGATTAAATAAATAGTAATGAGTGGTTTACATTCAATCCCTTCTTTTTCATCAGTAGACTAGCATTATTTATGATCTGAATTTTGTAAATTAAGTTCACTTTTGCTATGTTATAAGGCGAACTTCGATGCTTTCACTTTCAAATTCGCAATCTGAATACAACATTTCAAAACAAAAACAGAAAAGTAGAACTAAACTGGGGTGCATTTCCCAAAAGCATCGTTAGCCAACTATAGTCGCAAGTTCCGTCGTTACCAACATAGTTCAACGATTCGGTGATTCCCGAAACCATAGTTCAAACGACCATTCGCAAACTGTGAGGGTGCTTTGCCGGACATGAACAGGACATAATTCATTGCTACAATTTCTTAATTCGTTCCTATGATTTATTAATTTGTAAAATGAGGGAACGAATGAATATGTAGTATTAACGAATTGTTAATTTAGTCCCACGAAATATTTTATTTCCCACGCGCAATTTATCACAGTAAGAGATACGAAAACATGGATTAAAAGTGAATGACAAGAAAATAAACCTAAGAAATTAAAGGGTGAGACGGTGAGGATTTGGGAAAATAAAAATATTAAGTTATGTCGCAATTCGTGACCAACTGGCAAAACAGTACACTTTTTTTGCACACGAATAGCAACATGTTTACCTTCTCTGGTTTAACAAGCGGTCTTTTACCCTACTCGAAAACCAAATCCTCCGTCCGCCATCGTTTCCAGAATAGTCGCGTCCTTTTTGCCGTCACCACCTCGCTCGTGCTGACACTACAAATACAAACCAGGCTACTATGAAAACTACTCTTCACATGATCAGTGAAATCCTGAATATTATTTTAAATGCAGATCATGTTATGTGCAAACATAGCCATTGGGTTTCAAAATACAACAAAGAGCACCATAAAACCATTCAAAGCGGTCTAGTGACTGGATATGAAACGGGCAACAGTAAATGATCCCAAATGGAACAACGGCGCGTTTTCTCCTATAGCCACTGCTGCCACTGCACGTGCTATTGCTACGCATCATTCTGTATGTGCATTCTCAGTTTAAATGCAGCGATACAAAACAGTGAATCTACTCCTCATTCAGTCAAAACTTTGCTTCAAGAATGAGCCACACTGCTGACATGATCTAATCCCTAGCACACCCTTAGCACATGTGAGTTAACATATTCATCTTATCGGCAAGACATATCGGCATAATTTTTCATATCGGGCCGATGCCGATATTTACATTTGAAGTCATTATCGGCCGATTCCGATATCAGTCCGATAATATCGTGCATCCCTACTTCAAAGTAATGTATTAATGCCATAATCTTTTCACTTATGAACTACTGCCTTACCAGTTGGTCACAGACAGGTACGACTACTTTACAACCTATAGAAAAACTCTATATGAAGGCTTTGAAAATATTGGATAAAAGATCTAATCTATATCATCACTGTAATCTTAATTAAATATGGTCTTTTAAACTGGGAAAATCCGATTAAATTTGCAGATATCTTACTTGTGTATAATATTTTGCATGTTACGGCCCCATCTCCACGTAATAGATTTATTAGAAAACATTTTACTTCATCTACTAGACTAGATCCACTACTAGAGGTGACTGTATAATACCACACAGAAAAAGTGCTTTTGGCCAGCCAGCATTTTCCTATAGAGCACTACATACCTGGAATACTATACCTATAGAATTAAGAAATATTCTATCTTTTGCTTCTTTTTCTGTATCGATAAAAGTGTGGACATTGGATAATCAAACATGTCTTCATCATTTGAAGTAGTGGTTTCTTCTGTGTTTCTGGTTTTTATATTTAATGTCTTTTGTGTTTGTGACTGTTTGCTGGAATTACTTTATTTATTTATTTATTTATTTATTTATTTATTTATGTTTTCTAAACTTGTGGACTTTTTACTTTTTAATCATCAACCTGCCAGGGACTGCAGATGAAAATTAGCCTGTATGCCTAAAACTGACATTTACATGATGGACTTGAGTGCTCATGTTAATTGATGTGTACTGTCACTTTTAATAAAGAATCAAGTACAAGTGTGCTTCTTAAAAGCATGACAAGATTATTAATTATTAAGTGCTTTGTGTGTGTTAAGAAACTGATTAAGTACACTTAAGCGGCCTTTTATTTAATTAATATTATATTATCTTCAAGTACATTTAAAAAATAACCAATTTTGTGTCAATAACTGAATGAATGAAAAAGGACCTTACATCAAACTTTAAAAAAAAAAAAAAAAAAAATTAAGTACTTTGCAGCCTTTATACAGTAGAACTGAATTGCCTCAGAAGCAAGTCTGAACCATCAGCAAAAAGCTAAACACGCAAAACATGGCACTGATGAGAGACTGCTGCAGATTTTGTATTTTAAAGTATATTTCAAGTACTACAAAGCCCAAAAAAGGCTTTCAGATATGTTGTTTTGAAACAGTATTGTCTGGAGTATGGCACACAGCATACTGTACAGCTCAGAAGCGCTCTCCCTTACAGTGGAGATAAAACCAATTAGGCGAACAGACTATGAGAAAGAAAAAAAAAAAGAAGAGCAGTAATAAAAACACAAGATCCAGAAGGAGGGGCAGACACACTCTATTACCAAACTGTGCCTTTTAATCAATAAAAAGATAAAAGATATTTTAATCAAAGGCATATTTCCTTGTTTGTGTAATGCCTTTCCAGTGCACACGTAATCTTTAAGCAAGTGAGAGTGATGCATAATGCACTCCCAGAGAGCCACTCATCCGTGGAAATTGCCAAAGCAGATAGTCAGCAGAAACATACACTCGGCAAGTGCTCGGAGCTAAAGCGTGCCTGCCGCTAAATTAGATTAGGACATTTATATTAAAGAAAATTGCATCCTGTAAACTCAAATAATATCCCTCCCTTTCACACACACATACAAAAGAGCGCATTACTTAAACACACACATACACACACAGACACATCACCACCACTGGCTATTAGGGCAAATAGCACAGGCTATTTGTCCAACACGCTAACATCCGCTGGCTTTGATGTTGGCGGTGAAATAACATTAGCGCAGTAACTGGAGCCACGCTCTCGCAGACCAATTCAACGTATTTCAGGTTAATGAGCTGGAGGCCCGGGGTAGATCGGGTTCCAGTCTAGCAGGTTAAACGGCTGTTGACACAGGCCGAGGAGACGCACTGAGCCCGGGAGACTAGCCTAGCGCCACTCACTTGACCGCCGCTAGCTTCGTTGTGGTGAGTGTGATTGTTTTGCTGGGTTTAAATGCATGCATTAGCTGAAATTCATCTCCCATCTAGTCGGCGAGGTACAACGCTCACCGTCTGAGGGACGTAGCAGGTGTTTGGGAAAAACATATCAGATTAGCAACAAACAGCCCGGCTAGGCTGATGAAACCTTGTTGAAATTACATTGAGGTCTACTTAAAAGCAAGGCCATCATAAAAAAATAGGCTGCAGCCAGTGGCCTGTTTAAAAGCATTGTTTCCTCTCATTGTATGGATAATTTCTATAATCATATTTGTATCCAGTTATTTGTCCATAACATTCTTTCCATCCTGGTTTTGACTCTGTCAATTGAGTTGATGGCGTCTTTGTCAGATGCTCGATAGTTTGCACACACTTTTTCAGAGCAGGACGTCTCAAAATTGGGAATACCAACCCAGGCTTATTGGAAATACATCCTTGTGGTGACGTTTCTGCAACAGATGTTAATATGTACATTTCGTGGCAGTTTCAAAGTGAAATGTCCAGTGAGTGGCACTAAATTGCATGTGCAATACATGACTGACACATTTTTATTACGTTAATACAGGAACGTATTGCCACGATTCAGAATTCAAATGCTCTATTTTGTTGGTAAAATAACATTCCTCTACACTAAGCCCAACCCTAAACCAACCCAATAGTGTTAAAGGGGTCATCGGATGCAAAGTTCACTTTTACTTTTTACTTTTTTTATGTGTGTTGTCAGTGTATGTACACATCTGCCCTATAATGATAAAAATCCATGGAGTGGTTTTTAATTAATCTGTAAAAATAATATCCCCTTTTTCAAATCGAGTCATTCTCAGATGCCTGTCGTTGTGGCGCCACACAGACAGAGGCCGCTCCCACGATAGTTGACTGACATGAGCGATTTACCTCAGATCAGTTGTAACAGTCTGCCCTCCATGTTTTGATGCCAGAGCAGGGATGTAAGTTAGGCAAGAACATCTCCGATTGAGCGATTGAGGTGTTGTGTTGCTGGATGTAATAATGAACGTAGTGGTCGTCATTTACTCCCGACATCTGAGCCGCTGAAGATGCAGTGGATTACGTTTGTTTGTGAAGGGAATGCACATCCCGATCTACATAAATACGTCTATGTTCACGCAAAACATTTGTGATCCAGCTTCACTTACAGCAGAAGTGAGTGTAAGGGTTTTTTTATGAATCTTTGCGATTGCCTTTCCTAATAACGTGCTAGTTAGCAAGTTTAGTGGCTTAACGTGGCTAAATGCGGCTAAAGTAAACAGGCCTGTCACTCCACAGAGAGAAGAGAGGAGCTCATTAACGGGGATTCGTACCAGAGCAATTCACCTTACAAGTGCAATGTTATATCGGGTGAGCTATGGAGCAAACCTACTGCGTCAGAAAACCCATACATATCAAGCTGTATATGTGACACTAACCTTCAAAAGTATAAGTTCTCAAATCTCACAGCATGTTAAATTTGTTTTTAAGCCATAACTGTCACGAATCCTGTCCGTGGCCTTCCTTCCGCTTGCCACCAGAGGTCGCCTTCTCCATTATATTGACTCTCACACTACTCAGACTGTTACATGTCACCCCGGACTACATTTCCCATGTTCCATGTCACTGATTACAGACTTACCTGCAGCTAATCACACACACTATAAATTCAAGTCCCTAACCACCATTGTGGGCTGAGTATTGTTAGCGCTTATCGCTTGTTAGCTACATTACAGAGCCAGTTCCCGGTCCAAGTGGTTGAGTCAAGTTTAGTCTCGTCATGTTATTCCCTGATTGCCTGTTACTTATGTCTTGGATTTTAGACTTTGTTTGCACCTCGTCTGGACTATAGCCCATTTGTAGATTACCCTTTTGTCTCTCCCCCTGAATTACATTTGTAGGTGATTGACCCTTGCCTGTTTACCGGACTACTCTTTTGTCTTGCCCAGAATATACCTGTTTGCCATTGTCTGACCTTTGCCTGTTTTTTGACCACATCTTTGCCAATAAAAGCTCTGCACGCCTCTTGTCTCATTCGCTATATAACAATTACAATATTGTGTAAGAAATTGTGCTAAAATTATGGTTTTTTAAATCAAAACTTTGTCCCCGTAAAACATACTTTGTATGAAAAGGAATAAGTTCTACTGCCTCTAGTGTGCATTTCAACTGGAATCTGCAGCAATTCATACAGTATCTCACTAGCTGCGTTTCTATTATCCTTCAATTTGCACAAATTGAAATTGAGAATTTAAAATATGCCTATTGGAAACGCATCAATTCCACAAAAACTCCCATATATCGCAAAAAAGGTTTTTACGCTCACATTAGGTGGTTTTTCAGGCAATTCGAAAAAGGATTATTTCACAAAACTGCAGTGGAAAGTTTTTTTTTTTTTTCACATTTACAGCTCACGGTATACGTAAAAGTCACATGAGCATTCTTTAATGTGCTATAACCTCCAAGAAACACGAAAGCGTTTCTCTGTGCCGCTTTTCTGAAGATGCCTACGTCTCCTTTGATTAAAAAAAAATTGGCTAGTGCGGTGGCTGCAGTATACAGTAACACTTTAGTATAGGGAACAGTTCTCACTATTAACTAGTTACTTATTACCATGCCTATCATTAACACATTGGCTGTTTATTAGTACTTATAAAGCACATATTCTGCATTTTTTACCATATTTTACATTCCTAATCCTACCCAATACCTGAAATTAATGACTACCTGATGACTAACTATTAATTTTAATTTTATTATAAGTTTATTGAGGCAAAAGCCGTAGTTAATGGTTTGTTAATAGCGAGAACTGGACCTTAAAATAAAGTGTGACCCAATACTGTATACATAAACATAAATCTATCAGTATTGGTCGTCATGACATATTGCAAGAGGAAAAAAATGACATTTTAGTCATAACATTATGTTAATGGAAATTACATTATTTTAGAATAGTTTTTATTGATATTTAGAAAATATCGCCAAAGTTTTGCGCAAATATGTAATGAGCCTGGGTAGTGTAAGGAGGGATTCCTCACTCAGTAGACTAGCAGCTGATGAGTCTAAGGTCAACCTGGTAGACCATGTCAAATAAGCTGGTTAGAGCCAGCAGTCAAACAAATGAGATTGATGCATAATATGAGTTTCAAGAAAGACTAACTTGAAAATATTAAATTTCCAGCAATCTTCTTGTTGCTTTTTGGATGTTTTTAGCAGCAAGCTAATGTAGCACCAATTATCAATCAATAAATCTTTGGGAAATGCTGCAAGTATTATTGGTATCAGCTTACTCATTGGTTTTCCACTCTTCATGACAGATGACTAGATTAACTCTAATCAATCCAACCAGTTCAGTTAATTTACTTATATTTTAACTGATATAATCCATCCTCAATTAAAGAGCTCAGCAGGATATATCTACAAAAAGCTACATCCGACAAACTACTTCTTGTCAGCGAATCAAGTTATGTTGCAGATTTGAAGAATTATTAAACACTGCATACAGGATAGTGGACAGCAAAGTCAAACTAAGTCTGGATTTACATGCTTATAACAACACCTGGGGCCAGTTGTACCAGCTGGACGTACACCCAGTTGTAAGATTAAGCTGGGCGTAAAATGCGCTTTAAGTCGTGCATAGAATTTATACCTGTTGCACCATCTCAGCGCAGACTAAATCTTACGCCTAGTCAAAGGTAGGTGTAAAGTGAAAAGTCATGATTTGCTCGAACATGATTCATTTTTAATTAATTATTGCAGACACAACCTGTAACGTTTATGGTCTTTTCGGGCATGATAATGTGGCCTATAAACAACTGATATCATGTGGGAGGAGTCAAGCAACACAAGCAAGCAATGCACAAACTTTGTGCAAGAGCTATGAAAGTGAAAGAAAAAATGAAATAACTATCTTAAATTATTCCCTTAAAGGGTGTCACTTCCAGCGCGACTCGTCACTTCCAGTGCGACCACAGTATAAAACCTTTTTTTGCGATATATGTGAGTTTTTGTGAGATGGCGTTCCCCATAGCGCCCCCTAGAGGACGCAGTGTCTCGTTCCCTTCTCAGGGAACCAGGGTTACATACATAACCTGAGACGTTCTGTGCTTACTTTTAATCAGAAATAAAGTATCAGCTTTCAAATTCTGTCAATTCTATCACAAAATACAAATTTAAATGTGGTTTTTCAGCCACAGAAAGACGTCAGTAGGCTAAAATAAACAATTGCCACGTAAAGTAACATTTACCTCAGAAAAGACATTCATTGTACATAAACTCAATAGTCAGCTAGAAAAAATAACTCTTGAGAGAAGCACTGTATTGCATTCATTATATTTTACTTAACCTGTCGCCTTTATTTTTAGTGTTAGTCTGAAGAAATTTGCCATGTGAATGTGCAGGGAGATTTCAGATACAGAAGCACAGACTTGTTATATATGCTTAATGAAATTATTCCGCAGTGGCTTGACTTTTTATGATGTCTTGAGCAATTCAGTTCTATATTAGTAATTGTAGCCATTGCAGCGCGGATGTCATCTCAGCTATCACTGCGGGAGAGCACATCATCTGCTGTACATCGGGCGTAGTTGCGCCTGATCGTAGTTTTAGCTCGTGCAACAGATCTGAATATTTATCGTAAAGTTGCATGTTGCAAAGCCCAGCGCAGGGCTTACACCCAGCTTTTTTAAGTCTAGCTGGTGCAACCGGCCCCTTGTCTGCAGGAACCTGCAGAAAGACTGTTTTTATCATCTCTAGCTCTGCATTCAAAATTATAACACCAGAGTTCTCATAGACCTTGTACAGCTGCATCTACTTTGGACTTTGGAAAAGAAAAAGCCTGCAGACTGGAGGGAGACCAGCAGATGTCCTGGTGCAGCTGCAACAGCCTACAGAGAAACACTCTGAGGACCAGAGAGATGAGTTTACTGCTTTTCTTTCATAATAACGTCTTTGTAACCACCACAGGTCATGGAGTTTCTAGAAATCATCGTTACACAGGATAATAACGGGTATGTGAACAGTTGACCCTATAGTCTGTTCCTCCATAAAGTAACAGCTTCATTCAATTCTGCTCAGTCGTTGGAGGCAGACTGCTGTCTGTCTAGGACAGGGGTGTCCAAATTCAGTTCTGGAGGGCCACTGTCCTGTAGAGTTTAGCTCCAACTTGCCTTAACACACCTACCTTGAAGTTTTGTGCCTGTAAAACTGTGGTTAGCTGGTTCAGGTGTGTTTAACTGGAGTTGGAGCTAAACTCTGCCAGACAATGGGTCTCCAGGAGCAGGAGCAGGATTGGACACCCCTGGTCTAGGACCCAAGTCAAGGACTAGTAAGCAGGTAGGTAAGATCAATATTGATTTTTTACATCTCAAGGACTGTACAGTATGATTAGTGTGTTTTACATTTGTTCAGTGTTATCTTGGGAACAACCCACCAAGTTGAATTGTATATAAAAGTACAAGTTAAGTTGGCTAAATCCAAATATGCAGTGTAATTAAATGAGTTTAAAATCAGTAAGTAACAGCTCAAAACCCATTTTAACTCTTGAGAGATTGAGAGATTTATAAATGAAGCAGAATACTTAATAAGAAATGCTGAGAGGGACTTGATTTTATATATTGAGAATTATTGGACTGCAAAAAGAATGTGTTACATGCTAGAATTGAGCCATGTTCTTCGAATAAAAGGCTTCAAGAGAGATTTGTGACATCAGTCAAAAAAGTAAAAAGAATAAGACCAGAAATGTGTTTATTAAAAAGTAAAAAGTCCATTCTGATTTCATGTTGACTTGAATTGTTGAGTGGTAAATTCTGGAATATCCATATAAATACAGTGCATGGATATTTTGGAGTCTGTGTGTTTCTTGTAAATGTTGCATTTCACTCACATGCAGAAAACAGGAAGGGACAGGAAGAGATTGAGGGGGAAACACAGCCACTCTAATAGTGATTCATGCTTTTCGTCAGCCCGTTTGACAGCTCAGGTTCGATCCTCTGCTCACTGCGCTGTAACGCGATCACCGCCAACATTATCATAACAGCATGTTCGTGGTGTTTGGGTACTGACATATTGATCTGCCTGCCACTGAGGAGACATGATAGATTGGGCTTCCAGGGCCAACTCTAAAAAACAAGTGCTCCAAAAAGCGGGAATACAGGAAAGCTGTTTATGTAGTGGAAGCGGTAAGAGTTGCCCAGAGGACACAGGGGGCAGTACACCTGATTGCATTCTTGGGAGAAGACAGCCAAAAAGATTAAGACTCCATTAAGACTTTTTTGCCTGAAAAAAGTTATAAACAAGATGTTTTTTGAATTTCCAACCAACAAGCTGGACAGTGGTGACGCTTGGAAGACTTGGTTAGTCCCTGTCATCCGGTCTGGATTACTCTGGAATCCACCTTGCTCAAAAGCATGTCCTGAAAGGCATCCCGGGAGGCAGCGTTCGGGGTGTACAGCCAGCCTGAGCTACGTATTCTACACCAACACCGGAGGAAACGGCAGCCGGCGGAGGTGACGGGGCTGCATTGTTCCTTAAGCCAGCTGACGGGAAGTGATTTAGCACCGGAGCGGCTCAGGGATTTGGGGTCAGGAGAGGAGTGCCACAGGCTGAGCCTCCAGCTCTCCACCCATAAGATGGTAGTATGAATCATTTCTGACCCAGACCTGACCCGGGCCTAGTAGCCCCTATATCCCTTTCCACCGACACACACATGACAAATCTGGTGTTTATTTACTCGAAAAGAAAAAGGGTAAGGAGCAGCAGGGTGGAAGAGGAAAAAGTCCCGAAAATCAATACAGGAGTTACGGAGACATGGCCCCTGATCAGAGTTTTTCCACAGGCTTTTAGGGAGGGTCTTCTAGTGCTCTTGGAGAAACTGATTCATAAGCATCTTTATATAGATACAACTTGGTGCTGATGAAGATGGTCAAGTGAAAAACTCGGAGAGACAAACAACATCTCTTTAACATTTCAACTGTTTCTCCTAGGAAGCAATGAGATCAGATACAGACTTTCCAGCTTCTCAGATGATCTCCTGCAAAAACAAGTCTCACTCATGTGTCCTATAGCAGATCCTGGAAGCCCCAACACTGCACATTTTGAATGTTTACTTATCAAACACATCTGATTCAGGACAGCAGCTCAGATAGACTCCAACACCTGAAATGGGCAACCTGATCTCCAAGGATTCCACATAAGTCCAAATTCATGTCAGCTGAGCTAGAGAGCAAGCTTATTGTGTCTGGTGTTGTGGCCATTTTCGATCCCCTGCCAAATTATTAACCTCCCTCGTTGAAATCATTACATGATTACCTAACAATAACCCCACTCCTAATCCTAACCCCTCCCCAACACCTAACCCTAAACATATCAATACTAGGGGGTTAGTAACACACCAGAAAGCAAAACATATGGACCTGTAATCATAACTGTACAAAAACATTTACAAGTGCTCACCGTTTTACCACCTCTAGTATTCATTTCTGTTGGAAACCGTAATGATATGTACTTATTGGCAGTGGTCGAATTGTAAAAAAAAATTCAGGGGGGATGGTGTGGTCAGTTTCTTTGGTGGGGGGAGGTGGTGCTGTAGCTAATTTTACACTTTGATTAATGATTACAAATATTTTCATTTTTAAAAAGGCTTTTGTTCAATGAAAAATTTACCTTAATAAATTAACTATCATTTACAAGCTTTTTTGGCCTCTGGGGCCTGAAATGGAAGAATTTTGATCAGTATTGATAATTAAACATTATTTTGTTGAATGTGTTTTTGTGCTGGCACCTAGGCTGGTTTAGGAGTGTCTATAAATATGTATGATAAAAATATAAAATATAAAGATAAATAAATAAATATAACAATAAAACTGCCAGTAGCTGGCAACAAGTCTTTGTTTTAATAAATTATTATTTAATAAATGATTCGTTCAAAACGACTGATTCAATTAGAAACGAAACAAGTGAGTCCATCTGAATGGACCGTTGAATCGCTGGCTCACTCGATACATTCAAAAACAGATTAATTCAAGGAACGAAACACTGTGTTGTTCTGCATTGTTGTTTAAAGTGAATAGCACATTTGTGTTCGTGCATGTGTGCTGGTATTCAGAAAAGTACGTTGCTTGTGCAATGAATATAAAAACTTAAAACATTTTTTTAATTGTTTGAATTATAAGGGCATTTTAACTGCTTCAGGACTCAAAGGACAACTTTGTTTTTTTTTGCAAAGTCGGTGACATAGGCTACTCGACGATGTCAGCTCTCTTATCATCTCAAAGTCACACATACAGCATAATAATATGTCAGGGGAATCTGTTTAAATTCTAATAAAAAAAATCTATACCTTGAACTTCAAAAGTTGCACTTGAACCATTTTGTGCAAAAAATTACAAAAACTTGCTTCAGCTTATGTTACAGTACCGAGTAACCAATCGCCGTTATTTAGTTTGTAAATCATAGTAGAAAATTTTAACATCTAATTTCCATGATAATTTTTACAAAACACATAACATGTATTATCCAAAGGGAATGGTAAAGGGGGATAATGTTATTTTTTGTCATCTTTTTCAACCAGGGGGATGCCATACGCATTTCACATCTTGTGAAAAAGTTCCCACAGGTACATTTTTGTCATGAGATCAGGTAGGAAATGGGTGTATTAGACCATTCACCACAATTTCCATAGATCTACTTGTTAAATGCACAAATAAAAGCCTAACCGTGTGTGTGTGTGTTTGTTGAATTTCTGACTCTGATAAATTAATTTACCCATTAAACAGTACCATTAAATGCCAGTACGAATATCAATATAATGTAATAGAAGAATAATGTACACATATATTAATTGCATATGGCAAATATTTAATTTTCCTGAAATAATTTGTATTCTTCATATTACTTGGATGACTGGGTATTTAAAAATGTAATTATTAAATAAGTCTTAATGAAAATGTACTCGCAAAGTAAGATCTGGGGGGTTGAACATTACAACACGCAAAGTGAATCGCGCACATGACTGGACAGAAAGTGAGGCTTCTACGAATTCTACTTTAACAAGCCTCGAATCAAGGCTTCAACTGGCATGCCCTTTAACACAAGCTCTGCTGTCTGGGTTCGGTTCAAATGTAATTTCACTAGCTGACAAACATTCAAGATTTTCTTCCTCATCAGCAGTGTTTGGCATGTTACTAGTAATTAGTTATAGTTACTAGTTACTTCTCACAAATAGCAACTGTTACACCATTATAAAAGCAACTAATTACCAGGGAAAGTAACTACTGTGTTACTTTTTTTTTTTTTAATATGTCAAATAACTTGGATGCCCCCAATATTAAATATGTTAAATGAATGAAATTTAAATTAAATGAATGAAATTTTTTTAGCTTACTCACCAGATATACACTGACCAAAATTATAAACGCAACACTTTTGTTTTTGCCCTCATTTTTCATGAGCTGAACTAGAAAAGATCTAAGACTTTTTTTATGTACACAAAAAGCCTATTTCTCTCAAATATTGTTCACAAATATGTATAAATATGTGTTAGTGAGCACTTCTCCTTTGCCAAGATAATCCATCCACCTCACAGGTGTGGCATATCAAGATGCTGATTAGACAGCATGGTTATTGTACAGGTGTGCCTTAGGCTGGCCACAATAAAAGGCCACTCTAAAATGTGCAGTTTTATCACACAGCACAATGCCACAGATGTCGCAAGTTTTGAGGGAGCGTGCAGTTGGCATGCTGACTGCAGGAATGTCCACCAGAGCTGTTGCCCGTGAATTGAATGTTCATTTCTCTACCATAAGCCGTCTCCAAAGGCATTTCAGAGAATTTGTCAATACATCCAACCGGCCTCACAACCGCAGACCATGCGTAACCACTACAGCCCAGGACCTCCACATCCAGCATCTTCACTTCCAAGATCATCTGAGACCAGCCACCTGGACAGCTGCTGCAACAATCGGTTTGCATAACCAAAGAATTTTTCCACAAACTGTCAGAAACCATCTCAGGGAAACTCATCTGCATGCTCGTCATCCTCATCGGGGTCTTGACCTGACTTCAGTTAGTCGTCATAACCGACTTGAGTGGGCAAATGCTCACATTCAATGGCGTCTGGCACTTTAGAGATGTGTTCTCTTCACAGATGAATCCCAGTTTTCACTGTACAGGGCAGATGGCAGACAGCGTGTATGGCGTCGTGTGGGTGAGCGGTTGGCTGATGTCAACGTTGTGGATCGGTGGTGGCGGTGGGGTTATGATATGGGCAGGCATATGTTATGGACAATGAACACAGGTGCATTTTATTGATGGCATTTTGAATGCACAGAGATACCGTGACGAGATCCTGAGGCCCATTGTTGTGCCATTCATCCACAACCATCACCTCATGTTACAGCATGATAATGCAAGGCCCCATGTTGCAAAGATCTGTACACAATTCCTGGAAGCTGAAAACATCCCAGTTCTTGCAACAACCTGATCAACTCTATGCGAAGGTTAGAACTTTAGAACTTTAGAACAGTTAGAACTTTAAAATAACAATGTATGAATGCATATTTGTCATATTGACTGAACTTAGAAGTGGTGGTGGTGCTTAAGATATAGTAAAATTATTATTTCCATAAAAAACTTTAACAGTTAGAACTTTAAAATAACAATGGGGACTGAACTTAGAAGTGGTGGTGGTGCTTAAAAATAAAAATAATACTTAAAAGATAACAATACTACTACTAATAACAATATAAAACTCACTAAAGATTAATGAGCTGCTGGGTTCAAGAATATTAATTACGCTGTCTGCATTCGCTCGAACTGATTTGCTAAAATCAGAACATGGACGATAATAGGTGAGCGCCAGCCAATGTGATTGTGAGACAAAGTGACGGCTAGTCGTGCCTTCACACTAGAGTTTACGGTTTGTCAAATACAGGTACGCGGACGAACTGAAAAATAAAATTATAATATTATAATAAATTATAGTAACACCGCATTTTATTGTCAGTAACGGGAAAACAGTAATCCGTTTGATTACTCGTTACTGAAAAAGATAACACCGTTAGTAACGCCATTTGTTTATAATGCTGTTATTCCCATCACTGGGCATCAGTTCAGTCACATCAGTTTACCGACCATTTTGGTGTTTTAGCCATGGTGACAAAGTTGTAAAATGTTAACTTTATAACAGAAAATGTTATTTATATACCTTTTAAACAGGGTGTATTTTAACATTTGTGACCCTGCACCACAAAACCAGTCTTAAGTAGCACGGGTATATAGCAATAGCCAACAATACATTGTATGGGTCAAAATGTTCGATTTTTCTTTTATGCCAAAATCATTAGGATATTAAGTAAAGATCATGTTCCATGAAGATTTTTTGTAAACTTCCTACCGTAAATATATCAAAACTTAATTTTTACTTAGTAATATGCTTTGCTAAGAACTTAATTTGGACAATTTTAAAGGGAATTTTCTTAGATTTTTTCCACCCTCAGATTACACATTTTCAAAGAGTTATATAACAACTAACAAACCAGTCCTTACAAACCATACATCAATGGAAAGCTTATTTATTCAGCTTTCAGACAATGTAAAATTAACCCTTATGACAGGTTTTGTGGTCCAGGGTCACATTTATATATTGGCTCCATTGTAAGTGTTTTTTTATTTTTGCTTTTTTCAATGAAAAAATATCTGTAGTAATCAACATTTTGCCAAAAAATGCAGTTGACTGAGTTCAGTCGTGTTAAACTTGGAATATTCATTTGAAAAAAAAATTAATAGAAACCTCTCAGACAAAGATGATATTTAAATGAAAAACTTCACAACTCGACTCTGAGTGATGAAATATTCTTTTGGGTTAAACATTTTCCACAACTGTAACTTATTTAGAGACTTCAAACTTTAAAAACAATCCTGATCTTAAAAGGTCAGATAAACACAGTATTAAAAATAAATTGACTGAACACTCTCTGCGGTTCAAACACAAGCTAACGATGCAAGGGTCAACGTGATGGGCTGGTAATATTGATTTCTCTCGTCACTGATGGACAGCTCTGAAAAAAATACACAGACATCCTGTCCTGTCCTGTCCTGGCCTCCGTGTCAAATCAACAGATCAACACATCAGAGCGTTCCTCCGTCTGACAAAGACAAAAACAGCCCTGCCCGGGGAAGAAAAAAGAGCAGCCGTCAAGGCTCCCGTCATATTTCACATCACCCCGCTCCAAAAATTGTGGCGAAGGAGAGTGTAAAGTGCCGTAAAATGGGAAGTAATCTTCAACTATTTTCTGCTCAGGAGCGCCCTGCTCTACACACCCCTCACCCCCCAGCCCGCTCTCCTCTGCCTCCCCCGGCCTCAACAAGACAAATGGGCACGAGCGGATGACAGAGCGCCTGGCCCACAAATCACCCTGCGCTGGCCCGTCCAGTGCTCCCCCCTGCCGGCCCGCTCCATTACTCATCAGCATGCAGGGAGCAGCAGCCCGCTGCCGTAATTAGACAAGGACAAATAGCCGGCCGCGGACACGATGGGTCCGTCCACTAAAAAAGGGGCCCTTTTCCGTGCAGGCCGTTGGAGTGAGGGGATCAGGGACGGGGATGCCGACCGTCCGTGACTGGTTTTCTGTCCGGGTCTTGCCCTGAACGTGGCCTGCTGCGTGACGGGACGACCCCGGCGTGACCTGAGATCTGAGCCTGATCCGATTGGACCTTGACACTGTGGAGATTTGAGGGCCAGATTTGACAGAACGAGGATCGCACTGTACACCTGCTGTGACCAGACAAGATTTGCTTTGCTTTTATGTATATTCATAATGTTTAAATATAAGGTTAGATGCCCTTCATCTTTAACTTTCCTCTTAAACATTGTTAACCATCACAAAATCCACATTTACTGAACCGATTTTTTCCATCTGAAACTTTTTTTCATTAGATTAAAGGGTAAAACTTTATTTTAAGGTGTAGTATTTAATTATGCATAATTACAAACACCTAACCATCACAACATACTAAGTACATTTATGATTATTACTCAGTACTTATTGTGTAATTACACTGTAACAACACTAATAAACTGTAACTGATCAAAGTGATCTGTGAATTTATTTTATTTTAACATTTTGTTAATTTGTTGATTTGAGTACTTAGATTTGTACAGTAACAAATAATGAAAAATTATACCCTCAGAATTGGGGCAGAAAGCCCCAAGTGGCATGTTGTTGCTTTTGTGTTTATTATTTAATTTAATAATTATTATAACTAATGGCATTAATTTTATATGTGCATTTCAAACATCTTCATTATTCATCATAACCTATAGACCAGTAAATAATTCAGTTTCATTTAATTTCTGTTGGTGTTTGACATCCCTTTATTAAACATTATGCTATATTTCAGATCAAATTAATAATTTTATCTTCTCGAATTGTGGCTTCAGTTACACATATTTGCATAGACTATTTGATTTAATATTACAATAAATCATTAAAATGACATCAGACAGCTTTTTCTATATCCTCACTGAAATAAAATAAAACAAATCAAATTTTGAATATGAAAATCCATCCCCGAAAAGTCACTTTTTAATAATCAATTGTGAGACAATGTCCAAAAAACAATAATATAAAATATAATCTCATGTGTGATGAAAAAAGTTTTAAAGTTGCAATTGCAAGAATGAACACACCATAGGTGTAATATATTGCAAAGAGAAAATGCATTGAAATGCATGATATCCTGTACAACATTAAAGCTGCAAGCTGTCTTCATTTACACACTTAGTGGTTGTTCACTCAAATACACATAGTGCTGTTTCTCTTTCTATATCAGTTTAACACCTGTAGTGTCTTATTTCCAGGTGTCGGGTCGCTGTGGGTCTCTCAGCTGCAGGCCCCTGACAGTCAAAGGGCCCAGGTCACTGACCCCGTTGGCCTGATCTGTAATGTGTCCTTGGAAATATCATGATTGTGACTAACAATTTCTCACAGAAAAACTGTGTATTTATTTTAAGTTATAAGTTAGTACTTGTGACTGTTAATAATAAAAATATAAAATAAAAATAAATAAATTACATTACTTGTGGAAAAATAGTTTTTTGTTTTTTTAATATGACCAAATTTTACTTTAACATGCCATATCTTTTATCTATTTTTTTCTATTTTTTTATCTTTTTATCTATTTCTAAAATGACTGAGCACTTGCAGCCACAAAACTTTACATGGCTAATTGCTGCTTATTACATTTATATTTTCTTCTTTTTTCCCTACAAGCATATTAAAAACAACAAATTTGCTAATTATTTTGGGGCCCTGTCCAAAAAATGTTTTGGCCCGTTGAACTTGAGCGACATAAACTTCATAATTAAAACATATCTAGAAAATTATAACATAAGTTGAAATTATGAGATACTAAGTCATAATTATGAGGGGGGAAAAAAGTCAAAATTTTGAGACAAAAACTATTTTTTTAAAAAAATTTAATTTTTTGTCATTATTGTGATCTTATCTCATCATTTCTTGTCATAATTATGACTATATCAAATGTATTTTGGAAATTTAGGCTTTATCACAATTTTTTGTGTCATAATTGTATTTTGTCATTTTTTTATCTCATAAGTATGACTTTTTCTCATAAATTTTTACTTTTCATAATCATGACTTGCTGTAGTATCTCAGATTCTTTTACTTTTTATGTCATAATTGTGACTTTTTGTCAATTATTTTTTGTTAATTAGTCAGCTTTTGCATTTTTGTCATAATTATGTTTTTAATGTCATAAGTTAAACTTTGTCATAATTCTGAATTTTTGTTATAATTATTTTTGATTGTCATAATTTTTTTATGTCATATTCATAACTTAGTATTTCATAATTTTGACTTTTAATGTCATAATGTATAGGGAACAACAGGGCTAAAGGTGCCTTGATATCATTTTCCTCTAAACCACTAGATGGCAGAAAAATGTGGCGTAACACTTTACAAAACATCTGCTTTTCAACATACACGTGCAAATTTGTCTGATCAAATTTGTCTGATTCAGATGGTATAAATCATATATTATGTTGGGTGTCCATCTTAGAAATTATCACCATGTTTATAATGAACATTATATTTAAAAACATGATATTAATCATATAAAAAAAAAAAAATATATATATATATATATATATATATATATCACTTGTTGTTACTATTCTAAATCTCTATTAAATTATTATGGGATCTCTTTCAGTATCTTTACATTTTAAAATGATTTTGTTTCTGTATTAAAAATATATGTTTTATATTAATATATTTTAATGACAATATATTTATTGAACAAAAATTAATTATTTTATTTATCAAAATAAGCAGAAAACAGTACAAACTTTGCTAAAGTGATTGTTTTGAACAAGCATTAACTTATATATTATTAAAAAAACAAAAAAAACAAAAACAAAACATTATTTTACCTAAAGCATTTGTATCAGTACTGTGTGCCTTTTACCCCATGTGTGGGCCTCCCTTGCCTCCTACATTTATATGATTTTTAAACAATTTAAACAACTCTGTTGTTCCATAAATGTTAAATACAAATGTATATATTTTTCATACACTTTGGGTGCAGTGAAACACTTTTTTCGTAGAATGTGACTTTAGCCCTGTTCTACCATAACAATTACATAATTTACATAATTATTATATCATTATTACTCATTAAAGTTCATAATTATGACTTACCAAAGCACAAAGAAGGACACTGTGACTAAACATTACATTCATTAAACAAAACAAGAAAAACTGCCATAAGTTTATCAATCTGCAGCCAAAGCAATAAAAGATTTCTGAATACATTAAGCGAAGCTTTAGAAAGCTAGAATTAGCAAAACTACAGTGGGCCGGTGAGAGCAGAGGGAAACAGTCATGGCCAGAGCCGTCAACCATATAGAAATTGCTATTTCTGTTCGACAAAATAAGTCCCAGCTAAATCCACAGAGGAGGTTCGCACAGATTGCTCCGAGAGGCCCAACTCAATATGTGACATTAGGGATGAGGGTCCCGGCAGAGAGGAACTGACCAGCAAACACGCGGCACGCTGGAGCAAACGCTATCGATCCCGCCTTAATTTCCTAATTATTTTCCTATTGGATTTCTGATTTCATAATCGTCATCAGGACACATTACCAGAAACCCAAAACCCAAGCAGGATTTTTCTGCCAAGGTAAACATTTTCAGTAAAACTAAAAAAAAAAAAGCTGTGGAATGAAGCTGTATATTCAATTTCTCAGGCCAGCTGGTGGATTCGACCCCCTCACGCCACCCCACCCGTCCGCGTTTCCGTTTTTGCAAACACAGAACTCTTGGAAAGCATATACTGCACAACAGTTGTGCTTAAGGAAATGTAAAAAAGCTGTTTCTTGTGCTGACGGCTTCGCTAATGTAGATGTTTAGCATTGCACATTTTCTGCTTGATCTGATCCTGTGTGGGATTATCACAACAGTTCGCTTGCTGCGTTTTGTTAACTTTCGGAGGGAAAACTCAGCGTGGGGCGGTTGAGAAACACCGGACCATCCATCTTGAACATCTTGTTCTCGTGGCCTGTACGGGAAACGTAAAACGAAACCGCCAGGCTGAGTTGGGACGAAAACATAATGATGCCTCTTCCTTAGAAATATCAGTCATTTCCTCAAACCGTCCCATAATACATAACAACGTTTCAACACCTTGTTTGGCTGGTCCTCATTTCCCAGAACTCAAGCGTGAACACTAGAAAGATGCGAGCTGCAGTTGTTATCTGCATCACTTCTGTTGACGTAAATGAGGATGACTGATGGAAGCATGCAAACATAATTACACCGATGAAAATTCACAGCCAGACGACTTCCTCTGACAGCCTGAAAAGACACCTGACAGGATGCATTCTCTTCCGCTCTGGAAGGATCGACTGGAACCTGGAATTCGAGGAAATTCCGACGGATCTATAGAGGAATTCTGGGAAGTGTGGCTTTGCCGTAGCGTGCCAGGTTTAGGGCACGGGGCCTTCGATTGTGAATTCGATCCTGACAGGCCCATGAGAAAGTTCCTCTCTGGATTTGATCCAGGAGGAGGAGAGCGCTCGTCTCTGTATGCCCGTCTGACCGTGAGCGATCGGAGTCGAAGCTCCAGAGAATAATTACAGACGTGGTTTTCCGCAGATGTTTGTGGGAAAGGAAACATATTTGTAGGCTGAAAAAGGAATGCATTTCATTGAACTTTAAGTTAAATCCTACATATTAAGTTTTCATCCTTCTTCTCCGGGATTTAGGGGACATTTTGGGCCACTGCTGGACGGGATCTGAAACTCGCCAATTTGTGTATAATCATCCTGCGGTCTCTTCCCAGCAGCACTGCACTGACATTTACTGTTTCCACCATCTGTCCACTTATTAAATTCACTCCTACGTCAGCTAGACTTTCAACAGCCACTTCTCTGTAAGGATACGTGGATGTACAGATCTGCGTATAAACGAACAAACTGATTCTACCATGTTTTCTTCATTCACAAAATGAATAAATTTATTCTAAACACATAAGGCACATATACAAATGTTGAAATGGCTTCACATTACATTTAAGAAAGCAAACCATTTATTTTAAAGAGATTTAGAACAATCACAATTCTCAAGCAAAATGTTTCACAAAATGAATTCATGTATAAATGCCTGTAAATAACAAGACAATTAGAAATATTGTTCAAAATCCAGAAAAAAACATATTTGGATATTAGTTGAACATTAATATGAGGAACTGCATGTGTGGTTAGTTGATAGGACAACTGTGTGAATTTATCAAATATATAAAAATACCAGTTTAACTGTATTTACAGTAACATTTTAGTTTAGGGAACAATTCTCAGTGTTAACTAGCTGCTTATTAGCATGCATATTGGTTGTTTATTAGTAGGTTGCTTTATTGTGCATGACCATATTTTAGGATCTGTTAATCCACCCCACACCTAAACTTAACAACTACATTATACTATTACTAAACAGCAAATTAGGAGTTTACTGAGGCAAAATAGTGAATATGTGTTCCATATTCTAAAATGTTACCATCATATTTATATTGTTTTATTATAAAATATTCTGTATATGGCAGGAGTTCTTTATGGAACAGTGTGTAAATATAAAAAAAAAATAGCTAATATAAATGTCTGCTCACAGTACATTAACTAATGTTAACATATAGGGTACAATGGGGCTAAAGGCATCCCCATTAAAAAAAATGTGCTTTTCATACACTTTGGGTGCAGTGATTGCAGAAAAACACATACGTTTGTATTGAACATTTATGGAGCAACAGATTTTGTGTGAAATTAAATCATACAAGTGGTTTATATTGTTTAAAAATCTCATTAATGTATGAGGTGGCAAGGGGGGCCTTTTACCCCACACACGGGGTAAAAGACATACAGTATTGATACATATACTTTAGCTAAAATAATGTTGTTGTTGTTGTTTTGTTTTTGTTTTTTATAATATATAAGTTAATACTTGTTCAAAAACAATCACTTTAGCAAAGTTTGTATTATTTTCTGCTTATTTTGATGAGTAAAATAATTATTTTTTGTTCAATAAATATACTGTCATTAAAATATGTTAATATAAAACATATTTTTAATACAGACACAAAATTATTTTAAAAAGTAAAGATTCTGAAAGCATTAAAGGAGATCCCATAATAATTTAATATAGATTTACAGTAGTAACAACAAATGTTATTTCATTATATGATATGATTAATATCATGTTTTTAAATATGATGGTTTCATTATAAACATGGTGATTATTTCTATGATGGACACACAACATAATATATGATATCTACCATATGAATCTAACAATGTCATGTCAACAAATGAAAAAGTCAGCCTTCTGTTAATTATCATGTTAATATTGTGCCTTTTAGCCCCAACAGCAGGGGCGCTTTTTACCACAAATACCATACTTTTACATATTCGTTCATTATTTAAAAACGGCTGATTTTTTGTTTAAGGTAAATTTAATTATCTTAAACAAAACTGAAAATCATTAAAAGACCTTTGTTTCGAGATGTAGTCAATAAGTTAAGCGATTCTCATCTGCTACTTACATTTTTAAAAACTTCAAATATTAGATCGTGTCAAGGATCAGACAAATTTGCATGTGCATCTTGAAAAGCGGATGTTTTGGAAAGTGCTACGCCACGTTTTTCTGCCATCTAGTGGTTTAAAGGAAATAGTATGAAAGGCGCCTTTTACCCCCGGGGCGCATTTAGCCCCACTGTACCCTACAACTTTTTCTTTTTAAATGTATTAGTAAATGTTGAAACAATCTCTTAAAATTAACTGAGATTAATGCTGTAGAGGTTTTGTTCCTCGTCTGTTCATATTTGACAAAATGCAAACTAATTGTGAAGTGTTACCAAACTTTGCCACTGCACTGTGAAAAAGACTTACATTAAGCAAATAAAACCAACACAACCATAGTAAATTGTGAAAACGTACAGCAAATAATCTGAACACACAACACTTTTCAAGCACAAAATGATCTTTATCAACTTCTCTTTTTATGTGTTAAATGTGACCCTGAACCACAAAACCAGTCATAAAGATTTTTGTACACCTGGAAGTTAAATAAATAAGCTTTCCATTGATGTATAATTTGTTAGGAAAGGACAATATTTGGCTGGAATCAGAGGGTGCAAAAAAATCTAAATATTGAGAAAATCACCTTTAAAGTTGTCCAAATGAAGATCTTAGCAATGCATATTACTAATCAAAAAATTAAGTACAATTTACAAAATATCTTCATGGAACATGGTTTTTACTTAATATCCTAATGATTTTTGGCATATTAGAAAAATTGATCATTTTGATCTATACAATGTATTGTTGGCTATTGCTACAAATATACCTGTGCTACTTATAACTAGTTTTGTTGTCCAGGGTCAGAAATGTTAACTGCTTTTCTGTAACTCTGATCCTGATCTCACAAAAGAGGCTGTTTTACATTTGCTCATTTAAAATCTTTACTTAAAACAAGTCACAACAGTCATAAAGCATGTTCAGAAGTTCCTAGCAGAGAGCTGCTGAATAAAGCCATTAAATCACAGCATGAAGCACTTAGGTAATGAAGCAGCAGTACAGACAGGAGAGCAGCAGACTGAACACACTCCTGCTCCTCTTCAGACCCCTGCATCCACTGTCACGTAAGCATTGCATAAAGCCACTACAGTGTATCCAAGCTATTAGATATGAAGAGAAATTAAGCTCTAGCAGAAATTACACTGGTCTGTCTGATAAGGCTAATTGATGAAGGAAGTTTTAAGGTAAGTTACATAAAAAAATCAGCTGAAGTCTGAGCGGTGGCACAGTGGGTCCTGCACATGCTTTAGTGGTCTCTTTAAACATTAAATAGTTAGTTCACACAAAAATTAAAATTCTGTCATGAATTACTCACCCTTATGTCGTTACAAACCCGTAAGACCTTTGTTCATCTTCAGAACTCAAATGAAGCTATTTTTGATGAAATCTGAGAGCTTTCTGACCCTGAACCTGAAGGTCCAGAAAGGTACAAAGAACATCGACAAAAAAGTCCAGGTGACAACTGAAATTTGATGAAGCTACAATAATACTTTTTGTGGGCAAAAACACTAAAATAACAACTTTATTCAACAATTCTTCTACTACAACGCATACACGTGCTTTCCTCTGCAAGTAAACAGCTGCGTCGTGGTACTCTCCAAAATGGCACTAGGGTGAAGCGGAGGAGAAAATTGTTTAATAGAGTTGTTATTTTAGTTTTTAGCCCACAAAAAGTAGTCTCATAGCTTCATAAAATTACGGTTGAACCACTGATGTCACATGGACTATTCTGTCAATGTTCTTGGTACCTTTCTGTACCTTGAACATGGTAGGACCCTTGCTATCTTTAGAGGTCAAAAATATCTTCATTTGCGTTCCAAAGATGAATGAAGATCTTATGAGTTTGGCACAACATGAGAGTGAGTAATTCATGACAGAATTTTCATTTTTAGGTGAACTATCCCTAAGTCTGAGCCTGACCCAAAAAAAGAGTGTGTGACCCAAGTTTACCCCTACTCAAATTAAACTTGATTAGAAAGCAAAACTGCTCATTCTTTTCCTCCCAGACACTAAGTTGAAGCGCAACCCGATTCGAAACTAAGACTGTGTGACTTGATCCGATTGGTACTGTCAAATTAAATGACCAAACCCAGCCTAAAATGGCCATATTTCACGGCAATCATAACTAATTTATGTTTTGGTGAACTGGTGGCTAATCTGTTTTCATCTGGTCTGCTTTAGCAGTGTACCTTCATGCTTACTGTTTTCTAAAAATTTTAACTTTTTGTAGGAGTAACATTGTACGAATTTACTAAAAATTACCAACACAAATTTTGGAGTTTTCCCATGAGATTGAGTTGGAAATGCTATTTTTCTTACTTCTTTTTGACTGATTTTCACAATGTTGAAACGACCCAGCTGGAATTTCAACAATTATTCATAATTTTGTTTTGATAGTGCAAACTGAATCTTTAAGTACAGATTTTGTTAAATTGCAATGTTTTTTTAACCTTTTTACAACAGAGTAACGTCATGATGAAACTGAACAACAAATCTTTTTTTTTTTTTTTTTTTTTTTTTTTCATATTGCAACACACATCTGATACAAAAATATATATTCACAATAAAATCTATAACATGCATTCACAAAAAGATACATTTTGATTTCACACAGACTTTAAAAATTATTTTAACATTGTTTCAACATTGAAACAACTGACATTTTTAACCACATTTCAACATAAAACCTTAAATACTGAACATTTATAATCAGGGTTTAAAATTAACTTTTTCACTCACCAGACAATTTCAATGTAACAAAAAAAAAAAAAACACAATTTGTTAAGTCAATTTAAAATAATTTGTTACCCTGCAGCCTTAAATTTTTAAGTTCAGTCAACTCAAATAAGCTTAGTCAACTTGAAATGTTAAGTTGTACTAAGGGACAACTTAGATATTTGAGTTGATTCAACTTAAAATTTTAAGGCCAGCTTTTAAGTTTAACAAACCAAATTTTTTGTTTAGTCAACTCAAATGTCTAAGTTGTCACTTAACATTTAAAGCTGACTAAAATTATTTGAGTTGACTGAACTTAAAATTTTAAGACAGCAGGGTAAGATTATTTTAAGTTGACTCAACTGTTTTTTTTTGTTTGTTTGTTTGTTTTTACAGTATTTAATATATCATTAGTCATGAGTTCAGTATTTGCGCTAAATCTGCGCAGATTTCGCCTACATGAACTTGCCCAAGAAATTAATGAGTGAACATAATTTAAGAAAAGTAACCTAGTGATAGTGATGAAAAGTAAGTTAGTGATTTGCTAGCATTACCTGCCACAGCTGATTTTTACCTGCGTTTAGTGGATTGGCAGGTGTTAATTTCAAACCCTGACTCATATTCATCTCAAGCAATTGTGGCTCTTGCCATTTTATATCTTTGAAAGTCCTGCCATTTAGAAATTCAGGTAACACTTTACAATAAATTAAAAAAAAAAAATCAAAATATTGAGAAAATCACCTTTAAAGTTGTCCAAATGAAGTTCTTAGCAATGCATATAACTAATCTAAAATTAAGTTTTGATATATTTACGGTAGGAAATTTACAAAATATCTTCATGATCTTTATTTAACATCCTAATGATTTTTGGCATAAAAGAAAAATCAATCATTTGACCCATACAATGTATTTTTACCTATTGCTAGAAATATCCCCGTGCTACTTAAGACTGATTTTGTGGTCCAGGGTCACATTTGGATTTAAAACTAATTTCAAGCATATAATAATCACAAGCTTTTAGATCAATATAAGCTTTAAGATCAGTCATGCATCCAAACTTTTGTCTGGTATTGTACATCCTGTGATTTCGGTGAGGATTCGTGTTGTTGGTTTCTCACTGACCTTGAGCTCTGGATTCCTTATAGCTTTTGGCAGGAGCGCCGAACAGGGCTGCTCGTTCCAGTCGAATCGAGATTTGAGAAGAATCGCCCTGTCAAACGTGTGTTGTGCGAGGCGTGTACGCGTGTTTTTTGTGTGTGGGGGGTCAGAGTATCAGGGTTTAAATCCCAGTGAAGATGTTTTTGGCCTTGATCACCATCCCGATCGATTCTTGGCTGATTCACTCTCAGATATGTCTTATTTTATTAGTAGCTTCAGCCTTCCACAGGCCCATTCACGCGTGATCAATACGACGGCCGGGACGGGACATATTTTTCTCATTTTTAGTGCCTTAACGCTATTTAACCGTGTCATCTGATAAATGAGTGGCCGTCCCAAAACGCTGATTTTCTATTGATTTCTCCCTCAATCTCAACACCCTTTGCCCCGTCACTCCTACATTGTTTGTATGTCCAGTTATCTGCCCATATCCCTCCACCTTTAAAAGACTGCGCTGTCTACTTCCTTTACCCACAAACCCATTCTGTGTCCGATCAAAGTGCCGCTTGAAGGATTAGTAGAGGAACATTATCAATAAAGGCAAAATATGGACATAATGGATCTAGTTAATGCATTTGTCTTTTAATGCAACTCTTTTATCATTTAATATATACTTCTGATGAACTACATTTGTGCATTTAAATTAAACAAAAAGCTTTTATTAGAATGTTTTATGACTTCTTTCAAATGTTACATGGTCAGTTTGTACAACCCTAAGATATGAACATTTTAAATTAATTAAATAATAAATAACATGTACTATTTTTAATATACTCATTTGCAGTGTTTGGCAAAGTTACTTTTAAGATATACTTTAAATGCATGACAATATTGCATTACTCTCTAAAAATGTAACTAATTGCATTACTTGGTTACTTTTACTTTTTCTCTTATCTGGGCTGGACTTGCTTGTTTGTTTTTAATATAAAAAAACTTCTATATTTGGCAAATGCAAAAGCCCTTTCACATGTTATACAAGTAACTGGCATTATTAATTTGAAAAACTAACTCAGATATTTTCTTGTAAATCAAAAAGTAATGTGTTACATTACAAGTTACTTAAAAGTAATCTGATTACATAACTTACATTACTTGTAATGTATTACCCCCAAAACTGTTCATTATAGCTCACCTTCTGTTTTAAAGCATGTTGTCTTGTCTGGTGAAACATAGACTTTAATATAAGAAATGACTTACTGACTTACATATGTCTGATACATATGACTAGTTCTACTACGTTTCTGGATATGAGCTCAAATCACAACGAATACACACTCTTTCTCTCACACACACTCAAATGGATCTGTTCTTGCATTATTAATGCTAAATTAAAGCTGCCGCTGTCTCCTGTCTTGAGCACAGTAATACATATTGATCCTTTCATTACCAAAGAACCTCCATAAAGTTCTTTACATATTGCTGAGGCATTCTGGGTGAAACTGCAGATAAACAGATCCAATCACACTTGATGCATGCCATACGTTTCCTAAATCAAAGTGGCGCGGATCAATTTGGATATTTTGTGAATGGAACAAAATTTAACCCGATTGGTTTTTACAAAAATGCATTTGCCAAATGAATAAAGCTGCATTAATGCTCATCAAGAGAAGAATTTCATGGCTTCTCTACAGGTTTACAAGTGAGTATCTCTGAATACCTGCAGAAGAGCCATAAACACACATTATGTAGTCCAATAACAGCACCTCGCGTGGGTTTTATTAGACCTTTCAACCCTTATATAATGGGTTAAGTGATAAAGTGACATTTACTGCCCACTCACCAGGTTACACGCGGAGCACCGAGCAATAACACGCTGCCGGTGGGGCGGACTTTCCATTAACATTGACTGCAGAACAAAGTGGAGTTTGTTTAAAAACTACTTATTGCAGCACTGAACCGCTAAACCAGCAAACCAGACCAGACTGATCAGGCTAAGAACAGAAAACCAGCTTAGGCTGGTTTTACATAACAAATTTTTGTTATGTATTATAAAGTTCATCCATGTGTAATGGACTGTCGTAAAAGAAACAAATGTGTGGACTTGGTTCAGTTTTTTTGGTTGTTGACTGGATGCGAGTGTTGTACTCAAAAACAGAGGTAGGTGAAAGTGAGCTTATAAGTCAGAAAGTTGCAAGATAAAAAATGAATGAATGAAAATTAAATGAAGTCCAGCAAACACGTCACCAGCTGGAATTCGGCATTTCACCAGAGTTATGACATAATGATGAGGTCACATGGATGAATCATTTACAATAAGATTAATAACATGCATTTAGAAAAGAGGTTTAATTTCATGGTGGCTATTTTGGTTATTCCTGTAATTTATTCTAGATAGAATAAACAGAACATCAGCAAAATTACAATTAATGCATTTTTATTCTTATCATTATACAGTTTTCTATATTTTACAAATCAAATCAAGATAACTAATGTTTTTACACATTTTTTAATTTTAGTTTTAGTTATTTTAGTACATCAAGATAAAATGAAAATTCTAAATGTATTTAAAAAAAAGTTGGTAAAAATAAAGTCCAATGTGTCATGTTAATATGAAGAAACTTGTTTGTTCGTTTGTTTAGGTTTCAGTTTTAGTTAACTATCCACCTTTTTCCTGAACAGGAAAGTCTCGCCCGACTGGAACAATGCATGTCCAGTCTCTGGTGTTTCTAGTCAAATTAACAAGAAAATAATATTTTCTGAGCCAATAATATAACGTTAAACTTGTGAAAAAAGTGCCATAGTTTTATCACTTTACAGTGTTGCAATGACCGTCTTTTTGCAGTAACTGAACTGTCGTAGTTTAATGAGTGAAAAGACATGAAGTGACTCAAGGTTAGCTGCACTGAAAACAGCCGATATATACAGCTCCTGATGGGGGTTAGTTATACTGATAAAGTTTCAGTTTAATTCATTCAGCTTGTCTTTTTTACCCCATTTTAACATGGACTTCTATGGAGACCGGCACATGACAGCACAAAACGGAAGTTAGAATCGATCATGGTGGAGTGCGGCAGTTAGCGGATAACAATGCTCAATGTTAATTTTTTTGTTTAAAAATTTTTTTGAAAACAAGCAGCTTGATAAGCAGAAATGATAAGCATAAGCATAACTACTTTATCCATTGGTGGGGGGGGGCAAAATGGTTGAAAACCACCGTTCAAGAGGATTGTGCTCCTCCAGCTTTGGCTAGCAATTAATGCCAGTGGTTTTCCCAGTGTTAAATGCTCAGCGCCACTAGTGTGGTATTCAAGTGAAAACACACTTTTTAATTTTGGCCATGTGTACTTTACCTGACGAGGGCGAAACTCCTTGAAGAGCGAAAGAGCTGTTTGTGAACTTTTTCAGAAGAAAAGCTGCAAGAAATGTGAAACCACAGCGAACCCTAAAGTTAATCGGTGAATTCTGAGGTAACAAATGTAGCTAGCTGCTAACATCAACATGGTCTAAACACAAAATGATTTTATGTAGCGTCTCTCTCGAAAGTACGTAGCTACTTTCCCGCTTTCAGCACAGGATATGCGAATTGCGAAGCGGTGATCGCGCGCGGCCCAGAGACGCTTGTGGATTACCAGCTCCACCTTGTGGCGGTTTCCCGCCTCTACGTCCATCCGCAGGCGGGCATTAATCATAACCAGGGGAGTGTAAAATTCAATTGCCTCCCTCTATCCATTTGGAGTGTAGAAGCCTGAAGGCCAGCCTTGTACTTCACCTGAGAGAGAAAGAGAGGGAAAATAAATAAATAAAGAAGAAGAAGCCTCTGTCTACACTTCATCAGAAGCCCCTACTCCATAATAAATGGAGTGTCTCTGCGGTGGAGTTGTGCCATCAGAAACTCGCCCTCTCTCTATCCATTTAATTCCAGCGGCGGAGGGAAGGGTCAGGGTAGGAGCATCGCGCCGCAGTGCAACTCCGCGCCGCCTGCTTCCCTCAGTCATGCTGTAAACTACCTTTTAGGAATTGTTTCTCAATAAGAAATGATCAGTCCATTTATCTGCGGCAGACGGAACTGTCTCTTCGCCCAGACCTCCAATATTTTTCGTTTGACCTGATCAGGGCAATAAACTAGAGCGAGACACTTTCGATTTGTCACCGGCCCGAGAGCCGCGGCGCCTCCACGACTGATTACATCCCTCTCCACACGTGCGCGCACGCGCGCCCACACACGCCGAGAAATTCATTCAGCTCCAACTCCTCCCATCCACACACACACACACACACACACACCTCCGTCTTATGATCTACAGCTAACAAAATACTTCATAATAGCGGCTATTGGATGCTGATTTACCACAGCTTCCTACATGGGGTCTATTTATCATGAGGTTTTACAAAAAAAAAAATATATATATTATTATTTATGCATGTCATTTCATTCTCAGTTTATTCATTTTTGTCTTGATTAGATGTTATAATTAAAAACGACTAATATTATCAATCATGTTTGTAAAGTGTGCATCTATTAAGAACAACAGAGCTTTAATCATATATATTTTTAAATGATCCAAATGCATATTAAGAGGTTTCATATGAACTCAAATCCCAGGTATTTATTTAAGTCTTTCTTTCGCTCGGAGGTACATTAGCCTAAGGACATTAGAGGACATTATAACTGCTTTTTAATAAAGTACACCTCTATTGTTGTCAATCCGTGTTGGACTGCTGAATATATCAGTTTTACCAGACAAACAACAAGATGTGTTGTGGTGGTGGTTTCTCCAAGCTGTTATCACGTTTAGATAAATTAATGAATTCAACTAAATATAACTGCAACAACACAGCTAAGAATTAAACAACTAACAAAACGAAGAAGCTGCTGCTAATGGCAGATTTGGTGTGTGTGTGTGTGTGTGTGTGTGTGTGTGTGTGTGTGTGTGTGTGTGTTGTATATGGTGCTCATCTCGTGTCATATCTTTCCCGAGGGGCTCGTGAGAATCCATGTTTCTTCCTCGCAGACCGATTTGAGGACTAAGCAAGGACTGTCAGAGACACTTTTTCATGCTGCCAGTGTGAACCACCAGTCTTCAAATGTCTCTCCAACAGAGAGGATAACTCAGTGTTGCATCTATTTCTACTTAAATATGAAGCTAAAAGTATCACTGTTACATAATGGAGCATTGTGGGTTTTCTGAACAATAAAAATCAAAATAATGCGATTATTTTTGCCTTCCTGTTAGTTATTTTAATTTCGTTAGAATTCCGATTATCTTTATTTGGTTTATTGTTACAAATGAAAATATAGTAACAGTTACAGTGTTGGGAAGTTTGGAAATGTAATAAGCTACAAATTACAAGTTACCCTGTTTAAAATGTAATAAGTAGTGTAACTATTTCAATTACTTTATTAATGTAACTGATTACATTAGATTTTTTTACTTAACTAATATTTTCAAATATTTAAAGCAGGCAGGGTTAACCTTACAGTAGTACTCAACATTGATTACTGGCAGACTTTCAACATCCTTTATTGCTTGAATTGAGATTATAAAAATTTAATTTTAAACCACAGCGACCACAGAATCGGACTTTAGCACTTCTTTTTACTTTGACATTGTTCTGAGGATAAATACTGATTTAAAATCATAACAAGATATAGTTTGATAACTAAGATACTGTTTTTGAAATCAAATATGAAATAAAACAGTTATTGAATAAGCACACGTCCTATTCTGTGTCCTAAACTCAACACTGGTGTCTCATATATTAAAGCAGTCAATGCAGTTTTGAAAAGAGGTCAATCAAATCTGTATGTGTGTGAAAATATTCAGATTTTGTAATCATTAACATTTTCATAAGTAACCGTATTTTAATTACGTATTTTTTCTCAGTAACTGTAACAGATTACAGTTACATTTATTTTGTAATTACATTATGTACTTCCATTACATGTACCTCTTATTTCAATCACTACAAACACTAAGAATTACTCATTTAGCATTAATAATTAATATGCAAATATTTGAAGTCACAATATCAAAGACATGTTTTAACTGTAAAACATGATTTATATATATATATATATATATATATATATATATACATATATATTATAGTTCATTAAGCCATTTAACACTGATATGACAGCTTAAATAGCTAAAATGTCAAATAAAAGTTCAAATAAAGAACCACAATTAATGACTTCCAGTGGTTTTCTTGTATTACCCGTGTGTAATAATGTAACTAAAACGTACATGTTTTAGCAAATAAACATACAAAAGTTTGGGCTCAGTAAGATCAGCATATTAGAATGATTTCTGAAGAATCATGCGACACTGAAGACTGGAGTAGTGATGTTGAAAAGTCAGCTTTATCAGCACATGAATAAATTACGTTTACATATAGGCTATATATTCACATAGAAGACAGTTGTTTTTTGAAATGTAGGTGACACTTCATAATAACGTTCAGTTGCAAGTCATTTATAAGTGATTAGTTGATGATGAAAAAATCATTTTCAAAACATTGACAAATGATTAATAAGTGATATGCTAACAATTTGTGTATGTTTTGTTAATTCATTTACAAGTCCATTACAGGTTCATTTACAAGTAATTATTTAATGATGAACTAATCATTTACAAAACATGACTATGTGTTTATAAATGATTAATAAATGATACGTTGAAGAGCACAAAAATGCAATTATTCTGAAAGAATCAGCACAGTCTTGTGTTCTGTGTGGAGTGTGTGGGATCTAGTGATAATGTGAAGCAGTTTTACCCTCCACTGAAGATCACATCAGGTGCACAGCGCTAAAATACTCCATGTGTTTACCATCTTTACCCTCACCAGTCAGCCCTTACATTGCAGTACACACAACAAATATTCAAAACCTGTTGTGTAAACACATGAATAAATCATTTACAAATCTTTCTGCATCCCCTAATCTAAAGTGTAAACTACTCATTAGTTGTAAATGTTTTACAAACTTGCCGGTTACAGGTTGTGTGTGTATACACACTGGTGGGGATAATCTAATGATGAGTAAAACATTTACAACTGATGGATTGTTTACACTTTAGATTAGGGGATGCAGAAAGATTTGTAAATGATTTATTTATGTTGTGATCTTCAATGGAGGGTAAACATTTCAACGACTGACATTTCAATTGTTTATAATTGATTAATAATATATTAACTAGTAACTTATTAACCATTGACTAAGGATCTGTTTGATTATTTTTTTTAAAGATAACTTATGACAGATTTGTAAATCGTTAGCATATTACTTAATCATTTGTGAACGTATAGTGATGTTTTGTAAATTATTAGTTCATCATTATCTAATCACTTGTAAATGATTTATAACTTAATCTACAAAGAATGGATAAAAATACTAATATATCACTTATTAATCGTTAATGAATGCATAGTCATGTTTTGTAAATGATTAGTTAATTATTAACTAATTAGTAAATTACTTGTAAATGAATTAACAAAACATACACAAATTGTTGTTAGCATATCACTTAGTCATCTTTTATAAATGTTTTGTAAATAAGTATTTCATCATTAACTAATTGCTTATAAATGACTTACAACTGAACGTTATTATAAAGTGTTACCAAAATGTGATAACATTTCACAATATTACTACTTTTAACAAAAACAAATAAATGCAACCTTTGTGAGCATAAGAGACTTCTTTAAAAACATTTTAAAAATCCTACTGAACCTAAACCTCATGGCCCAAAATAATCAGCCCTCCTCCAGCATGCTTGTCTTTTGGTATGAGGTGTTTGTGCTGATACGCTCTTTAGGTTTTCACCAAACTTGGAAGACACTTTCAGTTTACTGAACTCTCCCAAAGACTCCAATGTGTGGTTATTTTAGATCTACAGATATTAGCACATGCTAGAAAACAGAACTGTTCATAATCAGATTAAATGTTCCTCTGAGTTTGTCTGAATCAGACTCATGTGTTCCTCTGACCAACACTGACACCTTCTGGCCAATTACACACTTGTTTTAATCATGAAGCCCTAAAACATGAAAATATCTACAAAATATCTATAAGAATTTCCAAAGATGCTACACAATCACTGTTATTATGCTGCTAATTTGCATGCTATCAACACAAAAACAAAACTAGAACTTTAATTATGTACGGTCAAGTTAGGACAGGCCATGTTGAATTTCATGGCTTTCTTTATCAGGACATAATAAAAAGTGATCTGGTCCTTGGCAGGTCTTAAAATTTGGAAAATAAATCCTCAGATAAACATCATCACATGACATATCACACTGTGTCATTATTTATTTAACAAAATAAATAATGACGTGTGACAAAATTAGGACAATTGCCTGTAGATCCACTTTTAACAGCAATAACTTGAAGCATTAATTTTCTGTGTGACTTTATCAGTCTCACATCGTTCTGGAGGAATTTGGACCACTCTTCTTGTCAACGTTGCTCCAGTTTATTGCGGTTTGTGGGCATTTGCTTATGCACAGCTCTCACCACAGCATTTGAGTCAGGATGAGCTCTGGACTTGGACTGGGCGACTGCAACACCTTGATTCTTTTCTTTTCAGCCATTCTGTTGTAGATTTGCTGGTGTGCTTGGGATCATTGTCCTGTTGCATGACCCAATTTTGGCCCAACTTTAGATGTTGGACAGATGCCCTTGCATTTGACTCTAGAATACTTTGATATACAGAGGAGTTCATGGCCAACTCAATGACTGTGAGGTGCCCAGGTCCTGTAGCTACAAAACAAGCCCAAAATTTTCAGCCCTCCTCCAGCATGCTTGTCTTTTGGTATGAGGTGTTTGTGCTGATACGCTCTTTAGGTTTTCACCAAACTTGGCGCTGTGCATTATGGGCAAACATCTCCACTTCAGTCTCGTCTGTTCAAAGGACATTATTCTAGAAGACTTGTGTTTTGTTCAGATGCAACTTTGCAGACTTAAACTGTGCTGCAATGGGTTTTTTTTAGATAGAAGATGCTTTCTTCTGCCAAGCCTTCCAAACATGACATTTTTGTCCCATATTTTTCTAATGGTATTGTCATGAACTTTATCATTTAACAGGTTAACTGAGGCCTGTAGAGTCTGAGGTGTAGTTCTTGGGTTGTCTGCCATTTCTCTGAGCTTTACACGGTCTGATCTTGGGGTGAATTTTTTTCTGGGACGTCCACTCCTGGAAGGAGAGGTGTCTGTTTTAAATGTCTCCCACTTGTGAATAAACTTCAGATTGTTTGTAAATGGCCGTATTACTCTTCTCAGATTGATGGCAGCAACAATCGCTTCTCTAAGATGACTGCTGATGTCTTTCCTCCTTGGCATTGTGTTAACACACACCTGCAAGGCGCTCAGGCTTGCTGATGATCAGTTAATCAAAGGTATTTGATTAGCAGTGCTTGACTGTTATTTACCCTCTTCATTCCAGTGTTAACAGTAAGGGTGTCCTAACTTTGTCACACATGGCTTTTACATTTTGGCTTTATTTTTGTTCAGTAAATAATGACACGGTGCAATTTGTCATGTGTTGTTGTTCATCTGAGGTTTTATTTTCAAAATTTTAAGATCAGCCAAGGACCAGTTTTTTTAATGATGTCCTGATATGGAAAACCACTGAATTTAATAGGGTGTCCTAACTTTTTCCACATGACTGTATGTTATATATGAAGAGTTCAGATGCAAAACCAGTTAAAAGGCATCTCGGTCAAAAATGAGTTAATGATACTGAGTGAATGCTCCTGACACATAGTACACGTCCATCAAATACTTTTACTTTAAAATCACTAAATTCCAGCCTCAGCCCAATCAGAAGTACCAGTACTTACATAGAAACCTATATAAAGTAGCCAGAAAGAAATGCTAAGTTTAAAGAAATACGTCAGATGGATTTAGAGGCTTTTGCATCTGAACTCTTCATATGAATGTAGATATACAGAAGGAGTAGATTTCTGAGAGACTCCTGTTCCCTTACTGGCAGTTTTGATATTTTACCAGCATCGCTTTCGTACAAATCCAAACCACATAGTTTTCCACCGTTTCCTTTTTTATATATACACACACAGAAGGGAGATTGGTGCTGGTCAGTCATCAGATATAGGGTCAAACAAGCAATTATGGAAGTAGGGATGAAAGCATAAAGTTGTTGTGAATAGGGTAGAGGGTAAAGAACAGAAATATAGCAAAATATATGAGAAATCCAGAAATGTTTATTTATAATAATTATCCAAATCATACGTGACCGTACAGTTGATATGTCAATAAAAGACATGGTAGCATACGGCTATATATATTATACAGGCACTTAAAAATATGTTTTTAACTTTGTGGACCCTGAAGGTTATGAGATGCATCCAAGATACTAATAAAGTTAAAGGAATGTTTATTATTGCAAAATAACTCATGAAATAATTCTAAGTTAAATCGAGATTTACCATGGACTGACATCTCAACCGTACGATTGCGTTTATATAAAAAACATTAATTTAAAAGTAGATGTCTACTAATAAGAATGTAATGTTAAATATTTTTTTCATTAGCTCCTTTTAGGGGTGAAAGTTAAAGGGTTAAAGAACCATCTCTTTCTTACCTTTTTATAATCTGAAGAACCTTCGTTCACCACAAAGGACCTTTTGTGAAACAGAAAGATTCTTCAGATGTTAAAGGTTCTTTATGGAACCATTTAGAACAAAAAGGTTCTTCTATGGCATCGTGAAGCACCTTGATTTTTAAGTGTATTTAAAAACAGACCTCAGATAGACTTTATGAACATTAGACTTTATTTAGACCGTATCTGCCGCACAGAGCTCTGGAACAGCACATTTGGACAGAGTCAAGAGTCGGGTACGAGTACATGTTGCACATTAATGACAGTTTATTTGATTTCCTCCACAAATAACTGCACTGCTGTGAAACTACTTGAGATTTGTATTGTTTGAAGACATGCAAGAACATTTAAACTCTATCATATTCAGCTAATGTGACAGCATCGGACTGCGTCAGCAGCTAAATGTACACTACTCAAGGCTACTGAACTGACTACATATACTGTATAACCACAAATACTGTCTTGGAGACATTTGGTAATAATGTTACAGAAGTAACCTTGAAAGTAGATTTTAACTACTTTTTTTTGGATTTAATAAAGTAAGGATAAAAAAAAAACCAACATGTCACAGTAAAACGAAACATCACATCACAAACATTGCCAAAACATCACATTATTACAGAGGCTCCGCCTCCACCCACATGATTGGCACCTCAGCCTTCCTATTAAACGCCACACCCAGAATGTGGCTGGTGGAGGGTTGCCATATCCTCTGTTAGCACCCCATTGACTTTAATATGAAAGAAGCTCCTCCCTGAGGCGTCTCATTCGCTGTGCTATTTACTCACCACACTTAACTAGACATGGCTGATCTTTCCTAAATGAGACCTTACACTACACCATGAAATGAATAATTACACCTAAACACAGTTTTTAGGCCAGAGGTGCATAACAAGGCTACTTTATGGGGACCTATATATATATAGTATATCAAAAAATGGCACTTTTTTTGTCACATGCTTACTACAATTGATTTCACATTCCAAATACATCAGGAAATGGTCTACGGATTTATAATATTTGGCACATAATGGTTAAAAGGCCACTACGTTTGAGCTACACAGTATTTCTCCAATGAGGGTTTGAAATAACTGGTAAAAAATAGCTTATTACAGTAATATTACGATTATCGTTGAGGATAGGGGTTCGTGCGATGTTGTAAAGCTGTACATTTATATCAATCCATCCATCCATCCATCCAGTCATTCTCTCACTCTCAAACGGTAAACAACAAAATCACAGTCAGGTTATTCCAATGGCTCTCCACCTTCACTAAAAAGCTATTAAATAATACAAATATGACCATGACCGCATAAATATATCATGTACATTTGTATATACAAAATAACACAGTGTTCCTTTTGCCTTCCAGCTGCAATAAACACCAAAGTGTGCATTGTGTACATAACAGCTCCTTTAGCTTTAGAGGAGCGGTTCCTTAAGATCTTCCTTTATCTATGGCATGTTGTTCAGGAATACTGAGTCCGTCGGCACCTGCAGGTGTGACTGTAGCTCAGCTCAGAAGACTTTGGCCCGTTTGCTGTTCAGAGACCCGTGCTACAAGACAAATTAGAGAGACAGATGTGAAAAGCCATTTTTAAGGCAACGGTAGGAGCCAATGTGCTACTTTTCCATTGTTTTTCTATGTAAATACATGCTAGATGGATGTATATGATCATTTCGCTCACATCTTTTCTAGAGTCTCGCATTTGTGCACCACATTTCTGACACCGTGTCAAGTTGAAAGAACTTTTTACACGCATCAATGCCAGTTCCAAAACAGTGGACCAATCAGAAGACCCCGAAGGCGGGGCTAGGGTTTGTTTACGATAGCAAGTTGGCATGGCAATTGTTTTATTTGACGGCAACATGGCGCTTTTTTAAAAACCATTTCTAAGCGCTGCGTCTTGCTTTTTTAGATGCAATGACGTGTTCTGTGTGAATGACCCTTAGCCTGTTTTTGTATACAACAGCTATGTTAATTGATTTTTGTAGTGCAGTGTGATATCATCAACAAGCAAAAAGTATTAAACTTTCATAATTAAAGGAACTGGCTTGTATTTATGTTGAAGTCTTTACATATATTAAGTAAAACCCTGTTTTTAAAGGTGGGAATGTTCCTCAGGTGGAACATTTTTTCAAAGCAGATGAAATTCTGGTTATGCATGCACTTCTATTCATAAAAAAGTCATACTTTTATTCAGCAAGGGTGCATTAAATAATCAAAAGTAACATTAAAGACCTTAATAACAGCAAAAGATTTCAGATGCTGTTTTTTTTAAACCTTCTATTCATCAAAGAATCATAAAGAATAAAAATAGAGAATAAAAAATAAAAAATATATCATGGTTTGCACAAAAATTTTAACTGTTTCCAACACTGATAATAAAAAAGTGTTTTTTGAGCATGTGACACTGGAGACTGAAGTAATGATGCTGAAAATTCAGCTTTGATCACAGAAATAAATGACATTTTACAATATATTCACATAGAAAACAGTTATTTTAGATTAATAATACATTAATAAGATTTCACAATATTACTATTATCACTAGGGATGCACGATAGGATTTTTTTTTGGCCGATACCGAACAACTATTGTCTGATTCCGATACCAATATTGGTCAATTGCATAAAGCAGGGCTTAAAAATGGAAAAAAAAAAAAATATATATATATATATATATCAATTGGTTGACTCCAAACAGAATTGGTATTTGAACATTTCTGTTCCTGAGTTTCTCTGTATTACTTCTGTTCTGAAACCGGTTTGAGTAAAGAAAATACTGGTTATTAACGTTACTTTTAAAACTTTTTTTTATTAATAATAATAATAATAATAATAATAATATAGTACAGCATTTTCTTTACTCAAAAATAAAAAAAACACAAATCTGGTATCCTATCTTGTGCGTAGTCATAGCCAGAGCCGTTGAGAAACACAGTCATAGCCACGCATAATCTTTTCTAGATTTTGATCAAATGTTTTAAACTGAAAAAAAAAAAAAAAAAAAAAAAAAAACGACAACACTTTAAGGACATTGAAGCATTTTTTTCATAATATTTAAAAATGTTTGCAGCATGGATAAAAAAAAAAATAAAAAAAACACACTACTCATATAAGCATTTTGAGAGGAAAAAACAGCCTAAATTAGTAGGCTGTACATCACATTTTATTATTACATTAAGAAATAATGTAGGCTAAAGTACAGGTAAATAAAGCAAAATGTTTACAAACATTGCAAACACAATTAGGCTATTTTAGTTCTCTTCTCTCCACAACAAATCCTCTAAATTTGTAGCCTATTTAGGCTAAATGTAAACTTCAAGTCAAACACAAATTCATTAAAAAGCTAAACTAAACCCTACATCTCTCATTCTGCACAAAACCAAATGTTTCTATATTCGCAACATATCTGGATGCTGAAATATTATTTATTATGTAAACTACAGGCTTTGTTCTTCACTCGCATTATCGATGTAAAACATCATTTTTCACAGGCTATATCAGCAGTGAGGCACTGGTCACACTGAACTGTACTAGAAACTATTTAAACTAAGCAGTGTAACCTTTTATTTTTCTTTAACTGTATTTTATTTTGATAACGAACAGGCTGCGATGTCAAGGTAGCAAAAATATGTTGTGTGTGCATGAGGCGTGAGTTTTCCTGCACTGCATTGTTTTCCGTCTGTTACTCTGTAATTTATAGTCATACCAGCGCTGGTTGGTCATACAGATCATCGGTCAAAACTGTGCAGTTTTTGCAAAATAAAGAAAACGTCTTTCTGCCGCCTCGGTTTCCTTTTCGTGAACTTGGGAGTGTGTTACTATAATCTGAAACTCAGCACAATTTCTTCTTTTGTTTTGATATATTTCATGTTTTCTCTGTTCACAGAAGCGTTGCAGGTGTGTGATGTGAATCCATGTTTTACACTATTCTGCCATTTTTGCTGGTTTCAAACACACAAAAAGCCGCACATTACCCTACCTGCCATTCATTTTCACTTACATGTAGGCCTAATGCTTGACGGTTCATGACATATCCTCGGGTAAACCAACGCCGGAGAATTGCCATTGTGACTTTCCTATGATGAATTCACAGTTGAGCGCAGGCATTTCACATATATTTGGTACAGATTATTTTGTTTTGGCAAGTATTTCATTATTTTACCCAGAAAAATTAATCAAAATCAATTAATCAAAGATTGGCCGATAAATATCGGCGGCCGATACATCGGAGCATCCCTAGTTATCACTATATTTTTTTATTTAAATAAATTAAGCTTTGGCGAGACTTTTTTTCTTATTAAAAAACATTACTGAATGTAGTTTTGAACGGAATATAAGTGTGTTTTTAATCCAAACTAAAGCTGACTCTAGATCCGCTCATCTACCCACACATCCTGTGTTGGTAAATTTGTGTGTTGTTCTCACCTTGGCCTGTTTGTAAAAGTGAGGCGCCAACTCCACCAGCCAGGAGGACTCGACCGCCGTCACGTCCCTCATGTAGTACTTGCTGGTCTGAACCACCTCATTGAAGACGACCCTGAGACACATCCCAAAACAAACAGTCAATATTTGATGAAAAACAAAGAACTGAAATAAGCACCATTAATTCCACTGGGCTTTATACAAGTACCATTTTGGGGGCTTTTCTCCATACAGCACCGAATCAGGGTGAATGTACAGTTCTCTGTCATCACGGAGAGTCCTGGACAATGTTAGAAGAGCAGAAGATTAGTCAGACAACATGAGAAGATCAGCGACATACAAAAGACCAGTGTTAGGGGTAATGCATTACAAGTAATACATGCTACGTAATTAAATTACTTTTTTTCAAGTAACTAGTAATGCAGTACTTTTTAATATCTGAGTTAAATAAGCAACTTTGTTTTCCCATGTATTGACTGGCAGTTCTCCTGTCCTCATGAGAGAAACCAGGAGTTAGTGCAGAGGTGTTGTGTGTGCTGCGTAAACATGATGCTTAGTATAGACCTAGACTAAATATCAACATGCATTTACGCATCTCACTTGCACAAAAAACAGATTCAGTGTTACTCAAATATGTTAACACAGATATCCTTTGTTTGGGCTGCGCCCTCTACTGTACAGACGTGCATTTACATTTCCTTCAGTTTGAGGCTTATTCATTTCACTCTGGGTGTGACAGGGCTTTTACATTTGCCAAAAAATACTAAAAATGAGCTTTTTTATATTAACAACAAACAAGTAAGCCCAGCCCAAATTTAAAAAAAGTAATGCAAAAGTAACATAACACATTACTATCCATAAAAAGTAACTAGGTGATGTAATTAGTTACTTTTTTAAGGAGTAACACAATGCAATGGGAGTAAGGCATCACTTTTACAAAGTAACTTTGCCCAACACTGCAAAAGACACATTTATGGCTGGAACATTCAGGTTAGTGAGGAAACACAAAACCAGTCATAAGTGTCTCTGAAACTGAGATTTATACATCATCTAAAAGCTGAATAAATAAGCAATATTTGACTGAGATTAAACTATTTGAAAATCTGAAATCTGAGGGTGCAAAAAAATTTGAATATTGAGAAAAATCGCCTTTAAAGTTGTCCAAATGAAGTTTTCAGCAATGCATATTACTAATCAAAAATTAAGTTTTGATATATTTACGGTAGGAAATTTACAAAACATCTTCATGGAACATGATCTTTACTTAATACCCGAATAATTTCTAGCATAAAAGAAAAACTGGTAATTTTGACCCATACAATGTATTATTGGCTATTGCTACAAATATACCTGTGCTACTTAAGACTGGTTTTGTGGTCCAGGGTCACAAATAAGGATGAATGAACGAACCTGTAGGAGCCGGAGTGATGCATTCGAGCCGCATTCGCAAAAAATCCAGACACGATACATCTGAGAATCACATCCGGATCACCTTGAGGACAGACAGAAGAGAAATCTCTAAACCCTTATGAAAACAGGGTCACATGATGACAAATTCATATGACATTTAAAGGGGTCATCGGATGCTAAGTTCACTTTTACATGTTGTTTGAACATTAATGTGTGTTGGCAGTGTATGTACAAATCTACCCTATAATGATAAAAATCCATGCAGTGGTTTTTAATTAATCTGTAAAAATAATATCCCCTTTTTCAATTGAGCCGTTCTCAGATGCCTGTCGGTGTACCATCACACCCACAGGCATCTGAGACCTCAGACCTCAGACCCGCCCTACATCAGCTGTCACAGTCCAGTAACCTCCATTGTTTTGATGCTGAAGCAGGGATGTAAGTTAGACAAGAATATCTCAGATTGAGCGATTGAGGTGTTGTGTTGTTGGATGTAATAATGAACATACTGGTCGTCATTTACTCCCGACATCTGAGCCACTGAAGATGCAGTGGATTACGTTTGTTTGTGAAGGGAATGCACATCCCGATCTACATATATCCGTCTATGTTCACGCAAATCATTCGTGATCCAGCTTTACCTACAGCAGAAGTGAGTATAAGGGTTTTTTTATGAATCTTTGCGATCGCCTTTCCTAATAACGTGCTAGTTAGCAAGTTTAGCGGCTAAACACGGCTAAAGTAAACAGGCTCGTCACTCCACAGAGAGAAGAGAGGGGCCGGGCGAGCAGAGCTCATTAACATTTAAAGGAACAATCCATCAGAATGGGTTAATTTTTGCAGAGTTGATTTTGACAAGGTAAACAGGGTGTTGTTTTACACTATCACTGAGAATTTTTAACCAAAGTATATTATAGACTTTTCATTAAGACCCTAAAGAATCATATCAACTTGTGGAAAATGGGCATCCGATGACCCCTTTAAGTCTGAGGATGAAACAAGTTGCCATTATGACAAATCGATAATACGAAAACATGAACAAACTGACAATATGGTCTGATGGTACGACAAACTAGTATGAAAACATCAAAGCTGATGGGACAATGTAATAATGTCATGCAGATTTATGCTGGTGAAGAGAAATGACGACTCACCTTCACTAGAGGTCCGAGGCACCTTGAACTTGTTGAGGAGGTGTCGCAGCTGCTCCCGTACGGCCGTGGCCCGGAGGAGCCCTTTGTAGTTGAGGAAATGATCCTGACACCACTGAGAGCTCTTCTGATGCTGTGAGAACATGTGATGCTTTATAAGCTGGACCAATAAATACCAAAACACCAACGTAGACAACCTTTATCCAAATGTCACATTATTTCAATTTGTGGTTGTCAAACAGGGGGCCTCTACAATCTGACAAGGGGGCTTTAAGATGTCTTACAATCAGGGCTGCACGATTAAATGAACTGAAGCTGAAACTTAGTGCAATTATCAACCTGCAAAGGCTGTGAGTTAAATAAAGACGTGCTGTTTCAGAGTAAAGCATGACACTGTGTTCATTTATACGTGAGCAGATAAATTGATATTTCAAATCCATTAGCCTTAAACTTTATTTGGATTTTTTCTTTATTGCACAATGTACATTTCTTAACATTATGCCTAAAATGTGTTTTAATATCACTATTAATGAGGGTTATATATATATATATATAAAATGAAAAGTAAAAACACAGTAGTGTTTATAAACTTGCATGTATGTATACTATTTGCTATTTATATATTAGTATACATTATAGTTTTCATTTTGAAGCTTTTATTTTTATATTTTCAATGTTTCACTTCAAAAGTTTTAGTTTAAGTCATTTTATTTTTATTTTTATTAGTTTTAGGGTTCTTTATATTCTTACATTTCACTTTATTTTATTTTTATTTCAGTTTTAGTCATTTTCGTACTTTCATCTGAACTTGTTCATTTCAGTCATTTAATTTCTTAATTTGGTTTATGTTTTTTAAGTTCTAATATTTATCTAATCTAATATTCCTGTTCTATTTAATTTCAGCCTTATTTAAAATCACCAAAAACATTTTTTAAATATTTAGACAACAATAACATACTGCAGTACAAACACAGTACAGGTGTTAATTATATTTCTGCCAAACAAGCACATCAAATGCAAAAAAACTAAAACTAAAAATTAAAACTAAAAATAAAAAAAGAAAGAAAAAAAGAAAAATGCTATTACTATTTTTTTTTTAAATCAGAAATTTATCAGAAGTTTTCCCCAAATCTTGAAGCCCTACTTATAATGATTTAAAATAAGACAAAACAACTAACAATAAAAGATATTTCTTTGTATAATTGATCTTTTTTTTTTTTTTTTTTTTTTAAACAACCAGAGTTTCCACAATCTTGAAAACAATTTTAAAATGCAATGGGCATATTTATAAAGACTATACATATTTCTAGTTACGCCAAGCTCTAAAATATTTTATCAGGTAGAAATGAATATTGGTAAATGAAATGTAAGTGAAAAATATTTTTAAAATCCCTATCCAGTAAATCACAAACAACTGAAAAAGACATGTAAATATTTTATTATTATTATTGACTATAAAGAGTGAGATCCCTGAAAAACAACTTCAAGAATCCTAAAATTTTAAGTGTAATTAGTTTATTGGTTTAATATGTGGACTCTTAATGTAATAGTTTTTTTTGTTTGTTTTTTTTTAAACAAAGCAATAAATATTGTTGTGAACAATTGAGGACATTGAAGTCAAAAAGGCTTAGAATCTAAATGCAAATGCGAAAAAACTTTTTCAAAGCAGTAAAAGTGAATTTAAGTGAGCTGATCAGTTACCTTTATGAAAGCCTCATAAACATTCAGCATGGTGAGATGATCCCCTTCAGCCACAGCAAACTTCCTGTGCTCCCGCGCCTGACGTCACACGAACACACACATCAATAATAGGCTTACTGGTACAGATGAATTCAAATGCTTTAAAATCAACAACAGACTAGAAATAAAACATACAGCTGATTTCTTCTGATTGTGGGGCGCTACGAAAATGTTTTGTATTTGCATCATGGCTGCTATGGTGACAATCTCCTTGGAGCAGCCAAAGTTTCCTGATTCCAGCAGCATCTTGGCAAACATGGGGCTGAGAGGAAACTCGGCCATCCGCACACCCATGGGGTCAGTGAGACGCCCGTACTGATCCAGACCTGTCAGAGCGAGAGCTTATGAGAACACATGCAGATCATACACCAGAGGTCAAACAAGAAAAGGTCTTGCTCTTCTACCTCCAAGAGCGTAGAGCAACTCCAGGGCCTGAACCATGGACTGAGCAGGAGGAGGCTGAAACACAAATACACAGATGCTCAAACGCAGAACAACACTTCACAAACGTGCTGATGTTTGTTAGCTGTGATATACAGCAGGTGTCACTCACAGACAGGAAGTTGAATCGCAGCACATTGTCGATGCCCAGAGCTTTGAGCTGCAGGATGACTGGAGCCAGATTCGAGCGCTGCATCTCAGGAACCGTCGACTCGGGCAACTTCTCAAAGTCCTCCTCTGACAGAGAGAGAGAAGCACAAAAAAAATGTTTTACAAAGAAAGTATACAGTACAGTACACTACAATATACTGTAAGTACAGGAGAGTTCATTGTTGTCATTTAGCATCGTTTAACTGGCCTACAGTGCTGTGGGGCAGAACTGAATTGAAAATATATCTTTAAATCCCCTTCCTGAGTATGTAAAATTGAATAATAATAATAAATAATTTAATAAACATGGTTTTAATTTATATAATAAATGTTTTTATTTTAAAGGAACACTCCACTTTTTGAAAGTAGGCTCATTTTCCAACTCCCCTAGAGTTAAACAGTTCAGTTTTACCGTTTTTGAATCCATTCAGCCAAACTCCAGGTCTGGCGGTAGCACTTTTAACATAGCTTAGCATGGATCATTGAATCTGATTAGACCGTTAGCATCTCACTCAAAAATGACCAAAGAGTTTCAATATTTTTCCTATTTAAAACTCTGTGGTTACGTCGTGTACTAAGACATGAAAAATGAAAAGCTGCGATTTTCTAGACCGATATGACTAGGAACTATACTCTCATTTCGGCGTAATAATCAAGGAACATTGCTGCCGTACCATGGGTGCAGCAGGCGCAATGATATTACATGATATTAATGATAATGATATTATTACGCCGAAATGAGAGTACAGTTCCTAGCCATATAGGTCTAGAAAATGTTTTTATTTTCAACTTTTCATTTTCCATCAGTCTTAGTACACGATGTAACTACAGAAGAGTCAAGTTTTAAATAGGAAAAATATTGTTGTTATATTTGGTCATTTTTGAGCGAGATGCTAACGGTCTAATCAGATTCAATGATCTATACTAAGCTATGCTTTGCGGTTGTAAACAATCCCAGCCAGGGAAGAACAGTCATATCTAGTGAAATGATCAGTTATTTTCATTAAAAAAATACAATTTAAATACTTTTTATTCTCAAACGCTCGTCTTGCCTTCCTCTCCCTGAACTCTGTGTATTCTGGTTCAAGACAGTTAGAGTATGTCGAAAAACTCCAATCGTATTTTCTCCCTCAACTTCAAAAATCATTTCAAAATCATCCTACATCGCTGCAGAAGTACCGACACAGTCTTTGCAAAGTGAACATGCAAAGAAGATCAAACACCCTTAACAGAAAAGGTAAAACAGTGATATAGGATGATTTTGAAGTTGAGGGAGAACATGAGATGGGAGTTTTTCAACATACACTAACTGTCATGAACCAGAAAAAACAGTTCAGGCAGAGTAAACAAGACGAGCGTTTGACATTAAAAGTATATAAATTGTTTTATTTTTATTAAAATAACCAATCGTTTTGCTAGAAAGGCCCTTCTTTCTCGGTTGGGATCATTTACAACCGCATTTTGGATCATTTGAAGCCGCATTTAAACTACATTTTGCAGCACCATATCAGTCCATTATATGGAGAAAAATCCTGAAATGTTTTCCTCAAAAAACACAATTTTTTTTGACTGAACAAAGAAAGACATGAACATCTTGGATGACAAGGGGGTGAGTACATTATATGTCAAATGTTGTTCTGGAAGTGGACTTCTTTAAGCAGCACAACTGTTGCTAACATTGATAAATCAGCATATTACATATTACATATTATGTTTTCTGAAGGATCATGTGACACTGAAGATTGGAGTAATGATGCTGAAAATTGAGTTTTGATCACAGGAATAAATCACATTTTATAACATATTCACATAGAAAACAGCTACTTTACATTGAAATATTATTTTACAATATTACAATATTCTTTAAAAAAATCTAACTCATTAAAAATCTTACTCTTAAAAACTCTATATAGACAGATACATACATAGATATATTTATTTAAAAATATTTATATATATTTAATTATTATTTTACTAACTTATGATATTTTTGTATGACAGCACTGTACCTGTATAGAGGCGGAAACACTTCCCTGCACGGTTTCTCCCGGCTCTTCCGGCTCTCTGACAGGCGGAGGCTTTAGAGATGGGCGTAACGATCAGAGACTCGATCGCTGTGCGCGGATTATACGCCCTCAGCTTCACAAACGCACAGTCAATCACAAACACCACGCCATTAATGGTGATGGACGTCTCGGCTATATTGGTGGCGACCACCACCTGAAAAAAAAAACAAACAATTGTCAAGAAAATCTGCCGTAGCTCTGAGAACATACGGTCATGTGTGCTGATTCTCCAGTTTAGCTGAGAGTTAAATGATTTCATTATTTCATATAACATCATAATATCAGTCTATGCTCATGTTCAGTGTGTGCGTTTGCACCTTTCTGACAGTAGGGGGCATCCTCTCAAACACTCTCATCTGTTCGTTATAGGGCAGGCCGGCGTACATTGGCAGCACGCACAGGTGCTTCTTCATGCCGTAACGGGACAAAGTCCGGGCCTGTTCCTGGAGCATAGACACCACCTTCTCCACCTCCTCCTGATGAACGATTAAGCAGAAATGCAAAAAAAACATTAATACATCCAGGGTGCACATATTATAAGACCATTTTAGGTGCTGCATTACAGAACAAATCTACACAAATGTGACTCATCGTCCACCAGCACACACACACCTGTCCTGTGAGAAAGGCCAGCACATCTCCATCATCCTCCGTCTCGTGGATCTTCATCACGGTTTCCACCGTAGCCTTCACATAGTCTGGTACAGGACTAGAGACAAACACTTCGTCATTTCTATTACATAAAGCAGAGAGAGACTCATTTCTCACAGGACTGACTTTATGTGAATATAAGCTTCACCTGACAGTGTAGAAAATATCCACAGGAAAAGTTCGTCCCTCGACTGTCAAAATTGCACAGGTGTCTTTATTTGGGTCTCCAGACTCATTCAGGTTGAAGAAATCATGAAATTTCTATGAGGGAAAGAATATTTGTCATGTATCTGATGTAGATAAACTGTACCTCATTAACGCTGGCCTCACAGCCACAGGCCGCAGCAGTGATCGACTGATACAGACCACTAACTGACCACTCAGATTATCAGTAATCATGTGGCCGATCATCATGAACACTCAGATGATTAAACAAAACCAACAACAGCTTTGAGAAGGAATAATATGGCTTTTTTTCTGCTTTAAAATACTTCAAAAATAATACACACTATCTTTCTAAACATTAGGGTTGTTAAAGGAGAAGTCCACTTCCAAAATAAAGATTCACATATAATGTACTCACCCTCTTGTCATCCAAGATGTTCATGTCTTTCTTTCTTCAGTCGTAAATAAATATGTTTTTTGAGGAAAACATTTCAGCATTTTTCTCCATATAATGGACTTGAACTTGCGGCTTTAAACGATCACAAATGCGGTTGTAAATGATCCCAGTCGAGGAAGAAGGGTCTTATCTAGTGAAACGATCAGTTACTTTTTATAAAAATAATACAATTTATACACTTTTTAATCTCAAACGCTCGTCTTGTCTTACTCTGCCAGGACTGTTTTTTCCGGTTCATGACAGTTAGTGTATGTCGAAAAACTCCAATCGTATTTTCTCCCTCAACTTCAAAAATCATTTCAAAATCATCCTACATCGCTGCAGAAGAACAGACACAGTCTTTGCAAAGTGAACATGCAAAGAAGATCAAACACCCTCAACAAAAAAGGTAAAACAGCGATATAGGACGATTTTGAAGTTGAGGGAGAACATGAGATGGGAGTTTTTCGACATACACTAACTGTCATGAACCGGAAAAAACAGTCCTGGCAGAGTAAGACAAGACGAGCGTTTGACATTAAAAAGTATATCAATTGTATTATTTTTATAAAAAGTAACTGATCGTTTCGCTAGATAAGACCCTTCTTCCTCGACTGGGATCGTTTACAACCGCATTTGGGATCGTTTGAAGCCGCATTTAAACATTTAGGAAGTTCAAACTCGGGGCACCATATCAGTCCACTATATGGAGAAAAATGCTGAAATGTTGTTACATCCTGAGGATGTATAATATTAATATTAATGACTAAGGTGTGTTTTCCCTGCCTATTTTGGGTGTGGTGGTGTTTCCCTGTGTGTGCTCTCTGTCTCCCCCTCTCTCTCTCACTCTCTCTCTGCTTGCTTGGCAGTTGCAGATTAGCCACAGGTGGTGCTCATCAGAGAGTGTGCTGCAGAGAAGTAAACCAGACAAAAGAGCAAAGAAGCAATGTGGAGTGAGGTTCACTTCTCCCCTGCTCCAGACCTGTGTTGACTCTTTCACTTTATGTAGATTGTGGTGCATTCTCTTGAAAAGTTAACTGTTGAACTATAACTTTAGAGTTTTAATTGAAATCTGGTTGACCAGCAGTGTTGTGTATACTGCACACAGTGTGTATAACTTTAATTTAATATTTATTTGTTAAAGTATTAGAAGGTATTGTAATTTTGTTGTTTGATTATTCTAAGCTTAGGTTGGAAGCTGTAGGGAGAGGGTGCCATTTTATTTTGTACTTGACGTTTATCCCTGTTTTTTGGTTAGTGAGGGAGTTGAGGAAAGCCTTTGTTGTTTATTTCTTTTCTTTTACCCAGGTAGGTTATTAAGTACTCCTCCCATTAGTTAGCTGCTGTTTTGTTTGTTGTTTTGGCCTGGCTCTCTCCTGAAGACTGTTGCTTCCCTGTTTATTTTGTGAATTACTAAATAAAACCGCTCAAACTAAGTTAAGAGTTGTATTGTATTTCTGGGGCAGAGGACTGGAGTGATTCCTCCACGTTTTAGTTTTCATTCTTTTTTCAGTAGTTCTTTTTACGCTTTAGTTTATTTGTTACTCCTGCCCCAACCCTAGACTGGGGATTGGGAACGTAACAATGTTTTCCTCAAAAAACATTAATTTCTTCACGACTGAAGAAAGACAGACATGAACATCTTGGAATGACAAGCGGGTGAGTACATTATATGTGAATTGTTGTTCTGGAAGTGGACTTCTTTAATACTGTGTGTGGTTACCTGGATGATCTACGACTTTTTTTTTTTTGTTTTGTTTTGTGATGATTGTTCATGAGTCCCTTGTTTGTTCTGAAGAGTTAAACTGAGCACTGTTCTTCAGAAAAATCCTCCAGGTCCTGCAGATTCTTCAGTTTTCCAGCATCTTTTGCATATTTGAACCCTTTCCAGCAGTGACTGTATGATTTTAAGATCCATCTTTTAACACTGAGGACAACTGAGGGACTCAAACACAACTATTAAAAAAAGGTTCACGATGCATTAAGAGCTGGGGGGGTGAAAACTTTTGAACAGGATAAAGATGTCCACATTTTTCTTGTTTTGTTGAAATATATATTTTTTTCCTTTTAGACTGCTCTTCGGAAGCAACAGAAGATACTTGCATGTTTCCCAGAAGACAAATTAAATACAATTTACCTTGATCTTCAAATTCAAAATATTTTCAAATATGCAAAAAAACTGAAGAACCTGCAGGACATGGAGGATTTTTCTGAAGAACAGTGCTCAGTTTAACTGTTCAGAACAAACAAGGGACTCATGAACAACCATCACAAAACAAAACAAAACAAAAAAAAAAACAGTCGTAGATCATCCAGGTAACCACACAGTATTAAGAACCAGCAGTTTCCAAACCTTTGAAGGGGATATTTTAATCATTTCAGCAGTTTTTTGTCTTGTGGCCTATGTGTAAACATATTTCATGTAAGATATCTTACTCAGGACATACTAAATAAAAAACAACATGCATTTTGTATGATCTCTCTTATTTTGTTAAAATTATTCACAGATTCTGCAAGGGGTTCCCAAACTTTCACATGCCACTGTATGTTGTTTCATTTTTACATAAATACATCTGTAACGCTGGATGGCAACGGAACATTATTTCATCCATATGATATAGTCTGAGGTCAGATTTACCTTGGCATCCAGAGTGGCTGAGGCTACAATCAAACGCAGGTCTCTGCGCTTCTTCTGAATCTGTAAAAAGAGCCAAAACAATGAGAAGAAAAATCTCTCACAAATGCTCATCTGACAGACGATACACAGCAAATAGAGCAAACCTTCTTCAGGAGGCCGATGGCGATGTCAGTGTAAAGCGTTCGCTCGTGAGCTTCATCCAGCATGATCACACTGCAGCAAAACAAACCACGACAGAATCAAAAAATCAACCGTCACCTGTAAATCTCTCACTAAACATCAGCACTGCTTTTACCTGTACTTCTTCAACAGCGGGTCAGACATCATCTCCCGAACCAACATCCCATCTGTCAGAAACTGAGCGACAGAGATAACAGGAAGTCAAAGACGGGCACTCTTTAAAAACAAGATATCGTAACACTAATAAACGAGTGTGTGTCTGTACCTTAATGCGTGTGGCGTGAGGATCAGAGCAGTCATCGAAGCGGATGGTGTAGCCCACCTCATGCCCAAGAAACGCCCCGCGCTCCTCTGCCACACGACCGGCCACCTGTGAGCACACAAACACGTACTGTACACGGCAGACACTCACATTCACGAATGAACCGAAGACAAGAGTTTACATACAGATGTGGCTGCCACACGTCGAGGTTGAGTCACACCGATCACCTTCCCGTCTGCCGCCCATCCAGCCTCCAGCAGATACTGTAATAATTTCATTTAATTTCAGTCAAGCAAATTTGCCAAATAAAATGATTGATGACCCTTAAGGATATTGACTGATTCCAGAAAAGCTTTGCGTCTGATGGCCAACGCTGGACAAACCTGTGGGATTTGTGTGCTTTTTCCAGATCCTGTTTCTCCAACAATCACCACCGTCTGGAAACTCTCCACCAGATACAGGATGTTGTTTCTGTGCTAGATGCAAAAAACACAGATCATTTATAAATGCAGAAGATGCACTGGAAATAAAAATGGAATGAAAAATTGAAAAATAAAGCAATTTAAAAAAAAGTTAAATTGTCACATCTACTTAAAAAAAGTCAAATATAGCAACAGTTTGCATTTATTGCATAACATCCTACAAAAAAAAAAAAAATCACTAAAAACACTGGGTATATATGTGTGTGTATATATGTATACAGAATTATAGTACAGATTCAATTTAGATTATGATGTATAGGCAGTAGTTTTTTAAAGTAAAAAATAAATATAAACATAAATATAGAAAACAATATAATAATAATAATAATCTCTCTTTTTTTTTTCAAAAAAAAAGAAAGAAAAAGAAAAGAAAAATAAATCTATATTTTCTTATAAACCATAAATGTATAAAAGATGTTATTACCAACTGCATTATTTAATATGCCTATTTGGCTAAAAAGTTTTTCTACTGTATTTCACTTTAAACTCCTCATAATATCATGCACAATACAAACAATATCACAGAATTTGAAGTAAAGAAAAAAAAAATTGTGTTAAAGTGCACACCACAGTTTTTACTGTTAACTAATTAATTGAAATAAAAATAAATAAAATAAAACAAAAAACAAAATAAAATAAAATACTTAATTAAAGGAGTGGCAAATACCACTGGTGGTCTTGGTAAATAAAAGAAAAAAAAGTTTATGCTGAAACACTAAAATTACTAAAACAAAAACTGAAATAGATTAAAGATTTATATATATATATATATATATATATACTACATGTGTTTTACATTTACAATTATGTAATTTTTTTATAATTATATAATAAATAAAAAGAAAACAGATAGAATATAAAAGAAAAAGCAAGCTAGCGTTAGAGGCTTTTTTGTTAATTGTATAATAAAAAGAAAAAAAAACAGGTAGAATATAAAAAGAACAGAGAAGTTTACAGCAGAAGAAAACAAGCAGTAAGTAAATGAATAGAGTATGAGTCTAAAAAGGATTTTTTTAATAAAAATAAAGAATAGAATTAGAATAGAGATTGCTAGAGTCAGAGGGTCAAATAAAGATGGAAGAGATGTCTTTTTTAACTGATTCTTGAAGATGGATAAGGACTCAGCTGTTCGGACTGAGTTTTGAATGTTATTAAAAGTGTATTGGAAATTAAATGTGTTCTGAATGTGTAAAAATATATATAAAAAAAAAAATTAAACAGTGCCTTGGCAAATAATTTAAATAAGTTTATGCGGAAGTACTAAAATTATAAAACAAAAAACTGAAATAAAATAAAATTAAAGCTCTCTCTCTCTCCACATATATATAGAGCAAATAAAATATATTATACAAATAAAAATTACAAGACACTAGAGCACAACAAAGTTGTTTAAATAAATAAATAAAGCTAATTAAAAAAAATGAAACAAGAAGCTTAAAAAACAAACGCTTACACTGTTAGTAAGTACTATAATAGTGTATTTAATAATACTGAAATAACACCAGTCCACTGAGCTCTACAGATAAATGATGTTTTTGTAGCACCTTGAAGACGGGCAGTCTCTGCCTCTGTTTCTCTATGGACAGAGTGGTGTGTGGGTTAAAGATGATGGGGGAGCCGGTGGTCTCAGTGGACAGATCTCTCTCCTCACACACACCTGG